>NW_027856579.1:0-258 GCF_054177405.1 Leptonychotes weddellii
GATGTCTTATACTGTCTTTTAAAATATGATAGTTTGGGGCTCCCTGCTCCATGGGAAGCCTGCTTCTTCTCTCCCACTCCCCCTCTTTGTGTTCCCTCTCTTGCTGTGTCTTTCTCTGTCAAATAAATAAATAAAATCTTTAAAAAAAAATCTGTATGTTGAACATTTCTTCATGTGTCTGTTAGCCACCAGGGAAATAACAAATCAAAACCACAATCAGATGCCACCTCACACCAGTTAGAATGGCTAAAATTAACA
>NW_027856580.1:0-258 GCF_054177405.1 Leptonychotes weddellii
CCCCCCCCCCCCCCCCCCCCCCCCCCCCCCCCCCCCCCCCCCCCCCCCCCCCCCCCCCCCGCGGCGCAGAGAAAAGGAAGTTCCCTGCAGGACTGGAGACCCCAGGCACTAGCTGCCCAGGACGACCATGTCAGTTGGTCCTTTCCATTTAAACCACCTTTAGTTAATGGAAGTGTGGGGTGTTTGCTTTGCCCCAGCGATGAGTTTCTGAGATCAGATGAATATTCCTGCTCAGTCCGGACATGTTGCTTTCCAGTA
>NW_027856581.1:0-1963 GCF_054177405.1 Leptonychotes weddellii
AAAAAAAAAAAAGAAGTACCGCTCTCAAGCTGTTACAGTCATAGAGAATGGTTAATGACAGTCTGCAGAAAGGTCCGTGTTTGTGTCCAGATTGTGTGTGTGTGTGTGAACAGGGAACAGTAAAAAGATGAGAAAGTGCTAGAGAATAGCAAAGATACAAAACAGAGAAAGAGAAGTCTTTTAATTGCAGACCCTGATCCGACCATTGAGGCGTTAGCAGGGAAAAGGTCCGTCCGTCCGTCACCCTCTGCTAGAGTGATCCAGGCAGCTCAGGACACAGAGGGGCGACAGCTGATAGCATGAAGTCTGAAGCACTTCTACAAGCCAGGACAACTGCAGTGGTGACAAGGACAGTGAGAAAGCAGGAATCCTCTGAGGGACAGATGAAGAGGGGCCGGCATTTTGCGAGCATCACTGAAGAGAAGCAAACCTTCCTTGGGAATTCCATTGGCATAGACCCAGTACACACAATGAGACTTTTTTTCTGGAAATAAAAGTCGGTCCAGACACAGGAAAGGGGTACAAGAGAAGCCTGGGGTGGTGGTGATGGCCATGCAGAGCTGGAGTAGCACAGAGAGAAAGGAATCCAGGGAGGACCAGAGAAGAGACTGTTATCATAATCACACCTGAGTATTTTAAAAAAACAACAACAATTCCCTATGGGAGATGGAACTGAAAGTTAATTTTGAAACTCAAGTGAATACCATTTATCATGTGTTGCATGTAATTGTGCTGAAATTAGCTGAGTATATTTCTTATGTGGGTTCAGTAATTTTTAATCCTTCGATTTTCTTCACGAAATCCCAATTTACACCACATCTCAAGGAACCTGAGTTAGGTAAGCTGATAGTTATCCACTGTTGTGTAACAAAGTACCCCCAAGTTTAGCGGCTTAAAATAGCACACATTTTGTCTCAGTTTCTGTGGGTCTTTTGCTTCACACTCTTCCACAAGGCTACCATCAGGGCGTTGGCCAGGGATTCACCGGGATGCTCCACTGGGAAGGATCTGTATACGCTCAGTTCATCACTTTACTGATGGCCGTGGCCCGGGGCGGCAGCTCCTCGCTGGCTGTGTCTCTGGTCGTGTGCACCTGCCCGGCATGGCAGGTGCCTCGTGAAAGCCAGTGTGGGGGCGAAGAGAGGGGTCTGCTGGCAAGGCAGAGGTCACAGTCTTCCGTAACCTTGGCGTGGGACAACGCCCCCTCAACACTGCCGGTTGCCTCGACCATGGTGGACCACGGGACCACCGACAGCAGCGGCTGTCCGAGGCTGGAAACCAGGAGCTGGGCATCATGGGGCCGTCACGGGGCCATCTGGGCCACATCATGTTTTTACTGTCGCAGCCAAGGGGTCAGGGGACGGAGTGCATAGAACCAGGGAAGCAGCGCCCCTCACAGAACGTTACTCTAAAGGTGTCCTTGCTGGTGAGACGTTCCGTGCGCGCCTTTGTGGGCTCCCGGATTGCGGGAGGCGGAGAAACCTTGTGGAAAGTGTCTCAGGAGGGCTCCCCAAGTCACTGACTCTTCCTTCTTAACTTCAGTGATTTTCGTGGTGGTCGCAGCCACCCTGGAAAAGAGCCCAGCTGTTAGCACGGCCCTCTCCACCCTCCCCCGCATCCCGAGATGCTCGCTCAGGGGCGGCCGCTCGGGACAGGCTTTAGGTCCTAGTATGTGTCCGGCAGGGCCCCCCTCTCCGTCCCACACCCTTCCTCGCCTGGCAAACCCTACTCAGGTCTCAGCCATCAGCTTCCAGCTTACTTCACCCGGGAGTTCTTCCCCAACCCCCCAGTCTGGGGTCTGCGCGTCCCTCCGCAGGCGTCCGTTGCGTTCCGTGCCCCCCTTATGATCCAGCCTTTCCTGCCTCCCTCGCTTCCTCCTCCTCTTAACCGCTGCCGAGCTGCTACTAGCGCTACTACTCTTCCGACCGCGGGTGCTGCTCGGGAACCGAACCATCCCCAGCTA
>NW_027856582.1:0-258 GCF_054177405.1 Leptonychotes weddellii
CTGCCTGTGTTCCCTCTCTCGCTGTGTCTCTCTCTGTCAAATAAATAAATAAAATCTTTAAAAAAAAAAGAAAGAAAGAAAATGGTTAACAGTGGCCTCCAGAGAAAACAAGTGGTTTGCAGAAGTAGGGGGACAGGGTGGGAAGGACTAACTTTCCACTGGGTACCATGTGCAAATAGTAACTCTTCAGAAATGAATTCTTTTTTTTTTTAACATTTTATTTTGGGGGCACCCGGGTGGCTCAGTCAGTTAAGCATC
>NW_027856583.1:0-258 GCF_054177405.1 Leptonychotes weddellii
CTGCCTTCAGCTCAGGTCATGACTGGGATCGAGCCCCACATTGAGCTCCCTGCTCCGCTGGAAGCCTGCTTCTCCCTCTCCCACTCCCCCTGCTTGTGTTCCCTCTCTCGCTGTCTCTCTCTCTGTCAAATAAATAAATAAAATCTTTAAAAAGGAAAATAAATAAATAAATAAATAAATAAATAAATAAATAAATAAACAAATAAATATGACAACTATTCAAATTGCATATATTATAATGGTCACAAAGCTCATAAA
>NW_027856584.1:0-258 GCF_054177405.1 Leptonychotes weddellii
ATCTAGACCAGAGTTCAAAGTAGGTCTTTCTTGTACAGAAATGTGCTTTAGAGGTACTACTTTTCACCAAATTTTGAATCGATTTTCCTTTTGTTCATTATAAAAGGTCCATGGATTACAAGGGCAGTGAAGGACATTCGAATACGCTAGGCAGGAAAAGCCTGGCAAAGATGATTTGTGTCCCCTTTGCGTTCATTTACGATGTTTATGGATAAAGATCATCTCCATGGGCGCCTGGGTGGCTCAGATGGTTAAGCG
>NW_027856585.1:0-258 GCF_054177405.1 Leptonychotes weddellii
AGAAAGAAAGAAAGAAAGAAAGAAAGAAAGAAAGAAAGAAAGAAAGAAAGAAAGAAAGGAAGAAAGAAAGAGAGAAAGAAATGGAAAAAGAAAACAAGGAAGACATACAGATGGTCAACAGACATATGAAAAGATGCACATCACTCATCATTAGAGTAATACAAATCAAAACTACGGTGAGATATAACCTCACACCTGTCAGAATGGCTAAAATTAACAACTCAGGAAGGAACATGTGTTCATGAGGATGTGGAGAAA
>NW_027856586.1:0-258 GCF_054177405.1 Leptonychotes weddellii
ATTTCTGACATTGTGCCGTGTTTATACTATGTATCTCTCTACCTCTCTGTTTATCTATCATCTATCTATCTATCTATCTATCTATCTATCTATCATTTATCTATCATTGTTTATCTAAGAACCAGGTGCAGACAGCATGACCCTTCACCTTCAATACGGCAGTGTACAGATCCTCAGAGCATGGACATCCTTTCCCATAACCACGATATGATGTTCACACTCAGGAAATTGAACATCGATGCAACACTCTTGTCTACC
>NW_027856587.1:0-258 GCF_054177405.1 Leptonychotes weddellii
AATTTGATTCCACTCCCATATTTTTTGTCAGTGTAAAGTCTTGTCCTAAAAGGGGATCTCGATTGGTCAGCTTTGAGAGTTTGACTTATCTGTCATCTTCAGATTTTCCTACCACAGGGCCCTTGCATTCACTGGCTAATGGAGAAGGTAAAATCCCTCCTCGTTTCAGCTACTATTCTCTGATTGGTGTGTGATACTTTCCAGGAAATAATGGATGGCTCTTTTGTGGTCTTATATTTTCTGGTCTTTCAGACACCT
>NW_027856588.1:0-258 GCF_054177405.1 Leptonychotes weddellii
GTCTTGAGACAGTGATGTGGTATTGAGACCATCTGGATGGTCTACGTGACTGAGCCCAATTATGGCCTCCATATAAACCTCTAAGAGGTGGCAGGTGGGTGTGGAGATCTACTCCTCTTGCTGCTGCCCAAGACAAGCCACGGATGTGAGTTCCCTTGCTTCTCCAAACTGCCACCTACTGATCTGCAGTGGCCTGTCCCTTTCTTTGGTCTCTCCCTGTTCTCAGACCAGTGGCCAAGTTCACATTACATCTGAGAA
>NW_027856589.1:0-258 GCF_054177405.1 Leptonychotes weddellii
GATCCTGCCCAGATTCCCCCAGGGCTGGGTGGGGCTCTGCCCTGCCTCTTGCCATTCCCTTTGACTCCCTGCACCTTCCCACCCCCTGGTACGGACTCAAAGAACCTTCTGTCCACCTGCCCACTTGTTCATCTATCCACCCACAGATACAGGTGCTCAGCTTCCCATCCATTCATCCCCCCACCCATCCTTTGTCCGTCTGTCCATCCATCCCCCCTTCATCACTCATCCATCCACCCATCCATCCCCCCTCCATCA
>NW_027856590.1:0-258 GCF_054177405.1 Leptonychotes weddellii
GGGAGTCTGCTTCTCCCTCTGACCCTCCTCCCTCTCATGCTCTCTGTCTCTCATTCTCTCTGTCTCAAATAAATAAATAAAATCTTTAAAAAAAAAAAAAAAAAAAAAACAAGAGAACTCCATTCAATAAAGGCCAAACCTCCAATAAGGGTAACTGTCATTTACAGTCTGTGGTTTCTGCTCCTGGCCCTCCACAATCAATGTACTCCCAGAAACCAACCTGGTGGTTACAAAGCTTGTTCACTGACGTGCTTAAGA
>NW_027856591.1:0-1963 GCF_054177405.1 Leptonychotes weddellii
ATGGAGGCTAAAGAGTATCCTACTGAAGAATGAATGGGTCAACCAGGAAATTAAAGACGAATTTAAAAAATTCATGGAAACCAATGAAAATGAAAACACAACTATTCAAAATCTTTGGGATGCAGCAAAGGCGGTCCTAAGAGGAAAGTATATAGCAATACAAGCCTTTGTCAAGACACAAGAAAGGTCTCAAGTACACAACCTAACCCGACACCTAAAGGAGCTGGAGAAAGAACAGCAAATAAAGCCTAAACCCAGCAGGAGAAGAGAAATAATAAAGATCAGAGCAGAAATCAATGAAATAGAAACTAAAAGAACAGTAGAACAGATCACCGAAACTAGGACCTGGTTCTTTGAAGGAATTAACAAGAGTGATAAACCCCTGGCCAGACTTATCAAAAAGAAGAGAAATGACCCAAATCAAAAAAATCATGAATGAAAGAGGAGAGATCACAACCAACACCAAAGAAATAAAAACAATTATAAGAACATATTATGAGCAAGTCTATGCCAGCAAATTAGATAACCTGGAAGAAATGGATGCATTCCTAGAGATGTATCAACTACCAAAACTGAACCAGGAAGAAATAGAAAACCTGAACAGACCTATAACCATTAAGGAAATTGAAGCAGTCATCAAAAATCTCCCAACAAACAAAAGACCAAGGCCAGATGGCTTCCCAGGGGAATTCTAACAAACATTTAAAGAAGAATTAATACCTATGCTTCTGAAACTGTTCCAAAAAAGAGAAATGGAAGGAAAACTTCCAAACTCATTTTATGAGGCCAGCATTACCTTGATCCCCAAACCAGACAAAGAGCCATCAAAAAGGAGAATTACAGACCAATATACCTGATGAACATGGATGCAAAAATTCTCACCAAAATACTAGCCAATAGGATCCAACAGTCCATTAAAAGGAATATTCACCACGACCAAGTGGGATTTATCCCTGTCCTGCAAGGTTGGTTCAACATCCGCAAATCAATCAACGTGATACAATACATTAACAAAAGAAAGAACAAGACCCATATGATCTTTTCAATAGATGCAGAAAAAGCATTTGACAAAGTACAGCATCCTTTCTGGATCAAAACTCTTCAGAGTAGAGGCATAGAGGGTACATACCTCAACATCATAAAAGCCATCTATGAAAAACCTACAGCTAATATCATTCTCAATGGGGAAAAACTGAGAGCTTTCCCCCTAAGGTCAGGAACACGGCAGGGATGTCCAGTATCACCACTGCTATTCAAAATAGTATTAGAAGTCCTAGCCACAGCAATCAGACAATAAAAAGAAATCAAAGGCATTCAAATCAGCAAAGAAGAAATCAAACTCTCACTCTTTGCAGATGATATGATACCTAATGTGCAAAACCCAAAGACTCCACCCCAAAACTGCTAGAACTCATACAGGAATTCAGTAAAGTGGCAGGATATAAAATCAATTCAAAGAAATCAGTGGCATTCCTATACACCAACAACAAGACCGAAGAAAGAGAAACTAAGGAGTCGATCCCATTTACCATTGCACCAAAACCATAACATACCTAGGAATCAATCTAACCAAAGAGGCAAAGGATCTGTACTCAGAAAACTATAAAATACTCATGAAAGAAATTGAGGAAGACACAAAGAAATGGAAAAACGTTCCATGCTCATGGATTGGAAGAACAAATATTGTGAAGATGTCAATGCTACCTAGAGCAAACTACACATTCAATGCAATCCCCATCAAAATACCATCCACTTTTTTCAAAGAAATGGAACAAATCATCCTAAAATTTGTATGGAACCAGAAAAGACCCCGCATAGCCAGAGGAATGTTGAAAAAGAAAAGCAAAGCTGGCGGCATCACAATTCCAGCCCTCCAGCTCTATTACAAAGCTGTCATCATCAAGACAGCATGGTACTGGCACAAAAACAGACACATAGATCAATGGAACAGAATAGAGAGCCC
>NW_027856592.1:0-258 GCF_054177405.1 Leptonychotes weddellii
CTGTTTCAAGACAAATCTGGCATGTTTTCAGTTCTTTCCTTCTTCTTTCAGTCTTCCCATACCTTTTTTTTTTTTTTTAAAGATTTTATTTATTTATTTGAGACAGAGAGAATGAGAGACAGAGAGCATGAGAGGGAGGAGGGTCAGAGGGAGAAGCAGACTCCCTGCCGAGCAGGGAGCCCGATGCGGGACTCGATCCCGGGACTCCAGGATCATGACCTGAGCCGAAGGCAGTCGCTTAACCAACTGAGCCACCCA
>NW_027856593.1:0-258 GCF_054177405.1 Leptonychotes weddellii
GAACTATAATTTCATTATGAAATAAAAAGTAAAGCTTAATGTTTGAAATGATGGGATTACTAATGATTTTTAATTTCTTTATATCCCTTGTCATTTAAATTCCACAGTGAATATATTTTATAAAAAACATTATTATGGCAAATCACAAGCATATAAATAGTAGAAAGGTAAGTATAATAAACTTCAGGTACCTAGCATTTATTTCAACAATATAGAGCATGACCAGTGTTGTCTTCTTTATATCTTAACCTACTTCTC
>NW_027856594.1:0-258 GCF_054177405.1 Leptonychotes weddellii
AGGTGATTACTACTCTGCTTTACCATATTTACAATGTCAGGGACAAAATCCAAGGCAATCCTTGGGCTGTATTGAACAGATCCTGAGTATATCAGACTATATTCCATTTCAAAAGCTGTCCAGTGGGCTTGCTGTCAAAGCAATTGTACAATGGGGAGTATAAATGTGCAAAAGCATACTTTGAAAGTGAAGCTCTGTCAGGGCACCTGGGTGGCTCAGTCATTAAGTGTCTGCCTTCGGCTCAGGTCATGATCCCAG
>NW_027856595.1:0-258 GCF_054177405.1 Leptonychotes weddellii
AGAATATGACTCTAAAAATGAAAAATAAAAATGTTTTTTTTTTTAAAAAAGGGATTGATAAGATGTTGGTTGAAAAAGGGAATGATCCACTACAAATTTTAAGATTATTTGTTTTAGTTCTGTGAAAAATGCTATTGGTATTTTGATAGGGATTGCATTAAATCCACAGATTGCTTTGGGTGGTATGGACATTTTAAGAATATTTGTTCTTCCAATCTGGGGCATGGAATATCTTTCCATTTGTTTGTGTTGTCTTCA
>NW_027856596.1:0-258 GCF_054177405.1 Leptonychotes weddellii
AATCATGGAACACTTCATCTAAAACTAATGATGTAATGTATGGGGATTAACATAAGAATAATAAATAAATAAATAAATAAATAAATGGAAAAACAATTAAAAAATTAAAAAATAAATAATAAATAGAAGCCCAGTGAAGTGCAGCTGTGCCTCTTGCTGCTGGGAAACCCCCACGGGGACCTCTTTGTCCCGCCCTGGGAAGTGCGTGTGGCCAGGCCCCACCACAGGCAAGACCCCTCCTGTCTGGATGTACTGAGC
>NW_027856597.1:0-258 GCF_054177405.1 Leptonychotes weddellii
GTGGCAGCATAAGCTGGTATGCAAACAGCAGGGACACTGCAGACACTACTCTTGCTGGTGGGGGGGGGGGTGCAGCAGTAAGGGCAACTGAGAAGCACATTAGTTGGCACCGTGCTCTCTACACCCGCCCAGCAGTGGCAGCAATGCTGTGCATGTAGGAAATGTTTGGTGGTGTAATTTGAGGTTGTTCCCAGTTCCCCAATCCTTCCGAAATTCTCGGAGCTTCCTATATCCTGTAATAAATTTCTCTTCTGCTTA
>NW_027856598.1:0-258 GCF_054177405.1 Leptonychotes weddellii
AAAAAAAAAAAAAGTCTACTTTTTGGATAATTAATCCTGTTCTTCATCTTTCCCAGTAATGCCCTTCATGTAACCCTGTATTTCCTGCTAGAATTCAGAGCCGGGAGATAAGCATTACTCACACACACAATTCAGTCCATCACCCTCGTATCCATCTTTACATTTACACTTGTAGGACCCGTGTACGTTGTAACATCGAGCAAAGCGGCTGCAATGATACTGACCAAGGGAGCATTCATCTATATCTGCATCAGGAAG
>NW_027856599.1:0-258 GCF_054177405.1 Leptonychotes weddellii
CATACAAGGGTGGACATTTGGGGCTGAGGTCTTCCTGGGCAAAAACAATCAACCAGTCCTTTTTTTTTTTTTTTTTTTTAAAGATTTTATTTATTTATTTGAGACAGAGAGAATGAGAGAGACAGAGAGCACATGAGAGGGGGGAGGGTCAGAGGGAGAAGCAGGCTCCCTGCTGAGCAGGGAGCCCGATGCGGGACTCGATCCCGGGACTCCAGGATCATGACCTGAGCCGAAGGCAGTCGCTTAACCAACTGAGCC
>NW_027856600.1:0-258 GCF_054177405.1 Leptonychotes weddellii
AAGAATGACTTTTCTATAGTGTACAGTTAAGTACTGTATATAATTTTACTTTTTACTATGTGAAAATAAACCTTGGGCCAGTATGTTTCAGATCCCAAACTTATTTTATTTTCCTTTTGTACACTGTTTCATTAAAAATCATAGGGAAACATTCTTCAAAAAATATGTATAAAGAAGAACAGTAGGAAGGGATTGATATAATAATAAATACTCTAAAAGGCAGCCAAAAAAAAAAAAAAAAAGGAAAGGAAAAGAAAT
>NW_027856601.1:0-258 GCF_054177405.1 Leptonychotes weddellii
GTGTTGGATGTTTGTGTGGAATATATAAAACAATGCCGAACTCAGAACTAGAAAAGCCAAAAAAAAAAAAGCCTTCTAGAGGAAAACCCGCATGTGAATGTTTATGGAAACTTTATTCATAATCACACGTGAGAGCAATTAAAACCCTGCACACCGATTTTTTACCAGCTTCTCATAAAATGACCAAGGCTTGAGGTCACAAACATGTCCTCCATTAGGATGTGTATTCAAAGAGTAGGCTATTAGTCAAAATTTAAA
>NW_027856602.1:0-1963 GCF_054177405.1 Leptonychotes weddellii
GAGGGGTAGACGAACCATGAGAGACGATGGACTCTGAAAAACAAACAGGGTTCTAGAGGGGAGGGGGGTGGGGGGATGGGTTAGCCTGGTGGTGGGTATTGAGGAGGGCACGTTCTGCATGGAGCACTGGGTGTTATGCACAAACAATGAATCATGGAACACTTCATCTAAAACTAATGATGTAATGTATGGGGATTAATATAAGAATAAAAAAAAAAAAAAAGAAAAGAAACCAATCTCTGGGACCAAGTGAGGATCATTAGTTTTTTCTCATGAGTATAATTATTACTGAGGTAACCCTGCTTCAAGCCACTTCAGAGGAAGAGCCAGAAAATACTTTAAAAAAAAAAAAAAGGTTAATAATTTTTAAACTTCCCATAAAGAAAATCTCAGGACCAGATGACTTCACTGGTGAATTCTACCAACCATTTAAAGGAGAGTTAACACCACTCTTTCACAAACTCTTCCAAAATATAGAGAGGAGGGGACAGTTCTCAACTAATTCTATGAGGCCAGTACTACCCGGATACTAAAACCAGACAAAGACACTATAAGAAAACTATAGACCAATATCTCTTATGAATATAGACACAAAAGTCCTCAACAAAACACAACCAAACTGAATACAACAACATATAAAAAAGAATTATACAACATGACCAAGCAGAATTTATTCCAGGATTGCAAGGTTGGTTCAACATGTGAAAATCAATTAATGTAATACACCATATTAATAGAATAAAGGAGAAAAAAAACACATGGTCATCTCAACAGATGCAGAAAAAGCATTTGATAAGATCCAGCACCTTTTCATGATAAAAAAAAAAAGAAACCCTCAATAAATTAGGATAAGAAAGGAATTTCCTCAAATTGATAAAGGGCATCTATGAAAAACCCATGATTAACATCATATTTAATGGTGGGAGACTGGGGCTTTCTTCTTAAGGTCAGGAATAAGACAAGGATGCTTCTCTTGCCAATTCTATTCAATATTGTACTAGAGATTCTAGCCAGGGCAATTTAGCAAGAAAATAAATAAAAGACATTCAGATTAGAAAAGATGAAGTAAAACTATCTCTGTTCACAGATGACCTAATCTTCTACATAGAGATTTCCAAGGAATCAAAACACACACACACAAAACCAAACAAACAAAAAAACCCAGCACTAATAAATGATTTCAGCAAATCTGCAGGATATAAGATCATTATACAAAACTCAGCAGTATTTCTACAAACTAGCAATGAATAATCTGAAAATGAAATTAAGAAAGCAATTCCTTTACAATAGCACCCAAAAGTATAAATACTTAGGAATAAATTTAACAAAAGAAAGGCAAGACTTGTACACTGAAAACTACAAAACGTTGAAAAAAAATTTTTTAATCTGAATAAATGGGAAGACATCCTTGTTCATAGATTGGAAGACTTAATATTATTAAAATGACAATATTCCCCAACTTTATCTACAAATTAAATGAAATCCCTATCAAAATTCCAACTTCCTTTTCTTCAGAAATTGACAGCAAGTACTAGCATAAATATGTACACATAAATCAATGCAATAAAATTGATGGTGTAGCAGTAAACCCAGACATCTATGATCAGTTGATTTTCAACAAGAGTGACAAGACAATTCAAAAGGGAAAGGATAGTCTTTAAACAATTGGTCTGTAACAACTGTATGGCAACATGCAAAAGAACAAATTTGAACCCTTACTTCACACAATATACAAACCTCAAAATGGATCAAAGATCTAAATGTGAGAGGGCGCCTGGGTGGCTCAGTTGGTTAAGCGACTGCCTTCGGCTCAGGTCATGATCCTGGAGTCCCGGGATCGAGTCCCGCATCGGGCTCCCTGCTCGGCAGGGAGTCTGCTTCTCCCTCTCCCACTCCCCGTTTGTGTTCCCTCTCTCGCTGTGTCTTTCTCTGTCAAATAAATAAATAAAATCTTTAAAAAAAA
>NW_027856603.1:0-258 GCF_054177405.1 Leptonychotes weddellii
AGTAAACAGTTCCCCCATCACACATTCTTTTCCTAAAATTATGTTAACCATCTCCTAGTTCAGAGCTTCCAGTTGCTTTTAAAGCAAAATGCATTTCAGAAATCTAGACCCAACACTTTTTTTGCCTGTACAAAAGGACTTAGCCTCAGGCTAAAAGGAAAGGGTTTTGTTTGTTTCTGGTTTTTTTGGTTTTTTTTTTAGATGCCATAAAGCCATCTACCATAGAGCTCATTTTGTCCTAAATTGGAGGCTGGGGGG
>NW_027856604.1:0-258 GCF_054177405.1 Leptonychotes weddellii
ATTTTGGTTGTATTTTCATCTGTTAGAAGAAACTGCCTCCTAAAATTTTAAAGAAAGAAAAATATATATATACAAAAATAAGGATAAATACGATGAAGGGATGGAATTTGACTATAAAGATGAAAATTCAAAAAGATTTTATTATTTTTTTTTTAAAGATTTTATTTATTTATTTGTGAGAGAGAGAATGAGAGACAGAGAGCATGAGAGGGAGGAGGGTCAGAGGGAGAAGCAGACTCCCTGCCGAGCAGGGAGCCC
>NW_027856605.1:0-258 GCF_054177405.1 Leptonychotes weddellii
CCCCCCTCACCGAGAGCTTCCCAAGGAAGGCATCCATGGGGAAATCTGTTTCTACACCTTCCCTAACCTTTTAGGCTGTTCTGTTTAGGCAAAGCACAGCAGAACTGCCAACAACGTATAGAATGCTAGGATACAAACGCTTTTGCCCTTGTTCTGCTTTTAATCGTATGCAATGAATCCTACAATTATCGTAAATATTCCTTTCTTGGCTGTGGAAGAACATTGAGTATGTTTCAATGTATTTCTTCTTGTCTAATA
>NW_027856606.1:0-258 GCF_054177405.1 Leptonychotes weddellii
AAAAGACAGTTTTTTAATTCACCCATTTGTCCCAGTTTATTAATCTGAATCTTTCTTAGTTTTTTTTTTTTTTTTTTAAAGAACTTTACAGGGGTGCCTGGGTGGCTCAGTCAATTAAATGTCTGCCTTCAGCTCAGGTCATGATCTCAGAGTCCTGGGATCAAGCCCCGCATTGGGCTCCCTGCTCGGTAGAGAATCTATCTGCTTTTCTCTCTTCCTCTGCAGCTCCCCCTGTTTGTGCTTGCACTCTCACTCTGT
>NW_027856607.1:0-258 GCF_054177405.1 Leptonychotes weddellii
CAGGTGAAGACGGAGGCAGGGATTGGATGCAGCCACAAGCCAAGGAGAAGCTGGAGCCACCAGAAGCTGCAAGACATAAGGAGAGATCCTTCCCTAGACGTTTAAGAGGAACCGTGACCCTGCCAACACCTTAATTTCAGACTTCTGGCCTCCAGAACTGCAAGAGAATAAATTATTTTTGGTTTCTTTTTTTTTTTTTAATTTTTTTTTATTTAATTTTTTTTTATTCTTATGTTAATCCCCATACATTACATCATC
>NW_027856608.1:0-258 GCF_054177405.1 Leptonychotes weddellii
TCACTCTCTCTCTCTCTCAAATAAATAAATAAATAAAATCTTTAAAAAAAAAAAGTTTCAAAAGTATTAGCTTAATACAGTATGGAAGAAAAACTGCAAAAACCAAAACTTAAATTACTTCTAAGCAAAATAAAAACTTCACTAATTTTCCAGTACGCTATTCATAAAAATTCTATTTCAGGAGCACCTGGGTGCCTCAGTCAGTTCAGTGGCTGCCTCTTGGTTTTAGCTCAGGGTGTGATCTCCTGGGTAGTGGGA
>NW_027856609.1:0-258 GCF_054177405.1 Leptonychotes weddellii
CAGTGAGAGAGGGAACACAAGCAAGGGGGAGTGGGAGAGGGAGAAGCAGGCCTCCCGCAAAGCAGAGAGCCCGATATGGGACTCGATCCCAGGACCCTGGGACCATGACCTGAGCCGAAGGCAGTTGCTCAACAACTGAGCCACCCTGGCGCCCGGGAGAGAGAGAATCTTAAGCAGTTTCCACACCCAGCACAGAGCCCAACGCAGGGCTCGATCTTATGACCCTGAGATCATGACCTGAGCCGAAATCAAGACTGA
>NW_027856610.1:0-258 GCF_054177405.1 Leptonychotes weddellii
ACATAATACCCTCCAGTTCCATCCACGTCGTTGCAAATGGCAAGATCTCATTCCTTTTGATGGCTGCATAATATTCCATTGTATATATATACCACATCTTCTTTATCCAGTCATCTGTCGATGGACATCTTGGGCCATCCATCTTTAGGGATCCTTTAGCAGTTGGACTTCCCGAGAGTAAGGAAAGATTGATTTGACTTAACATGGATTATGTCCTTACTTTTGTTATGTAAGAAAGAATCTTTGCTTTATTTGTCC
>NW_027856611.1:0-258 GCF_054177405.1 Leptonychotes weddellii
CAAAAACGTGTTCAAGAAATGAAATGAACTCATGAAGCTTTTTGGAGTATACTTTTAAACTAAAAATTTTATTTTTCAACCATAGTTTATATATTTTAAAGTTTAAAACACCATATTACGGGAAAAAACTTGAATATAAATAGAAATAAATGAAGTAACAGTATTTCACACTGAACAAACCACAGGGGTAAAAATCAAAGATAGAGAAATAATTAGTGTGTAACTCTTTAAAATATCATGCTCTGATCATTGACTATC
>NW_027856612.1:0-258 GCF_054177405.1 Leptonychotes weddellii
CACAGCAGGGAGGGATAGGGGGAGAGGGAGAGTCTCAAGCAGACTCCCCGCTGAGTGCAGAGCTCAAGCTCCATCTCACCACCCTGAGATCATGACCTGAGTGGTAATCGAGAGTAGGACACTTAACTGACTGAGCCACCCAGGCACCCCATGCACATCTTTTTAAAAGCAACTTTACCTTTATCTTCTTTCCATAATATTGTAATAGCCGTATCTGTATCTTTTCAATCCATCACTCAGATTGTCCTGAAACTTGAA
>NW_027856613.1:0-1963 GCF_054177405.1 Leptonychotes weddellii
ATGTCAAAGAGGTTACTGCCTATGTTCTCCTCTAGGATTTTGATGGATTCCTGTCTCACATTGAGGTCTTTCATCCACTTTGAGTTTATCTTTGTGAATGGTGTTAGAGAATGGTCAAGTTTCATTCTTCTGCATGTGGCTGTCTGACAAATAAAATCTTAAAAGAAAAAAAAAAAAGGAGATGAGGAGAGATATATTTTTCTTGAGAATCCCCAGAGATACAGGAGGTGAGATCCTCAGTGTCCTACCATAAATGGAATGTTATTTGAGTCATTTGAATTTAAATGTCATGGTATGGAGTAAACACTGTAGTCTGGAGGAATGGCAGACATCCAGGTGCCTGACTGTTGGGTTACATTTTGGGATCCCATCTAGAGCAGTTTGAACTCTGGTGCTGTACCCAGCTGCATGCTAGATTCAGCAATCACTCCAGAACGGAACCAGGAGTACATCTTTGCTAGGACTACAACACTTACCCAACCATTGATAGTAAATTAACCTGCACAGGATATTTTGGTTCTTGAACAAAACTTAAAGGTCAGAGAACTTATTAAAACTACTTGAGATGGTCCTTGAAGCTATACTTCAAGAAGGGAGGTTTTAGGCAGAAGGAACATTGTATATGCAGCACTGTGAATTTCCTAGAGTGTGAATTTCAAGACCAAGACATTCTAGAAATAACATGTGAGAGAGAATCCTGGAAATTAGTGTGTAAATCTATGGCCACGGAGTTCCTGAAAGAGGGAAGGAGGTCCTTGGTAGGTGTGCTTTGATTGAGCCAATGTTCTTATCTTGCTGCATTTGCTAGAAAAGGATCCCCTACAGAATGGGACTATACCATAGGGGAGGCAACTAGACAAGCAGTGGAGCCCCTGGAGGAGGCCAAATGCTGCCAGAAATTGTGGGTATTGGATTAGGACAAGAGTTGAGGACTCTTATTTGTGACTTGGCC
Organism: Leptonychotes weddellii; assembly: GCF_054177405.1. Classification (NCBI taxonomy): domain Eukaryota; kingdom Metazoa; phylum Chordata; class Mammalia; order Carnivora; family Phocidae; genus Leptonychotes; species Leptonychotes weddellii. The sequence goes on from NW_027856613.1 coordinate 953, forward strand.
ACACCTTAGAGATGTTTAATAGTGACAGATCTCTAGAAAAGTGTAGTGATGGACAATGACAAGATACTGATAGAAGTCATATGTAATTTCAAAACTATAGATGCTTCTGTAGTAATGGCTGACTGCTGGGAAGACTATTCCCTATTGTGGAAGTAACCAGGACTCACACATCAAAGTTTTTGATGATTCACGAACTGGAAGGAGAAAAGCCCTATGCATTTGTGTTAGTATTACAGAGTTTTGCAAAGAGCTCTAAGACCTGGACAGGAGAGATTTGAAGGAAAAAAACAGGCTGAATTAGAGACAGTGACTGCCACTACTATTCACAGGAATGTGTAGCTTATCTAGGAGGCAAGACTCAGAGTTTAAGCCTAAGAATCCAGTAAAATCAAGAGACAGGCATATGTCAGAGATACCGTGAGGTTCAGCTCCAGCAAAAATCACAATAAAGTCAGTCAAATGATTTTTGTTTGTTTGTTTGTTTCCTGGTGCATATTAAAGTTATGTTTACATTATACTATAGTCTATTAAGCATACAATAGCATTGTATCTAAAAAACAATGTGCATATTTTAATTAAAAAATACTTTATTGCTGGGGTGCCTGCATGGCTCAGTCGGTTAAGCATCTGACTCTTGATTTCAGCTCAGGTCATGATATCAGGGTTGTAAGATCAAGACCTACATGGGTCTCTACCCTCAGTGGGGCATCTACTTGAGATTCTCTCTCTCCCTCTGCCTTTCCCCTGCTTGCATGTATGCGCACGCTCTCTTTCTCTAAATAAATAAACAAATAAATAAAATCTTTAAAAAGTACTTTGTTGCTCACTCTGGAAAACAGTATGGAAGTTCCTCAAAAAGTTGAAAATAGAGCTACCCTATGATCCAGCAATTGCACTACTGGGTATTTACCCCAAAGATACAAATGTAGGGATCCGAAGGGGTACATGCACACCAATGTTTATAGCAGCAATATCCACAATAGCCAAACTGTGGAAAGAGCCAAGATGTCC
>NW_027856614.1:0-258 GCF_054177405.1 Leptonychotes weddellii
GCATACATCAGAGAGCTTTATAAAAGTTGAAAATTACGGGGCGCCTGGGTGGCTCAGTCGGTTAAGCGACTGCCTTCGGCTCAGGTCATGATCCTGGAGTCCCGGGATCGAGTCCCGCATCGGGCTCCCTGCTCGGCAGGGAGTCTGCTTCTCCCTCTGACCCTCCTCCCTCTCATGCTCTCTGTCTCTCATTCTCTCTCTCTCAAATAAAATAAATAAAATCTTTAAAAAAAAAAAAAGTTGAAAATTACGGGAACA
>NW_027856615.1:0-258 GCF_054177405.1 Leptonychotes weddellii
AAAAAAATAAGTTGATATTAATGACATGATTGAAGTTTGAACGGTGACTGGTATTTGATGACATGATTTTTTCCAGTTGTGATAATGGTATTGTGATGTTGTCAAAAAGCTAGCCCTTATCATTCTGACACATCCACAGATTCGATGGTGTGAGGTCTGGGGGGTTGTGGGGTGGGTTGGCACCGAAGCAGCCTTGGTCGTGGGTTGATACTATTATAACAGAGGGGTAGGGTTTTGTCAGTCTCTGCTGCTATTTCC
>NW_027856616.1:0-258 GCF_054177405.1 Leptonychotes weddellii
TCCTGAGAGGAGACGAAATCCAGGTCTCCTACTCCTCCGCCATCTTGCTCCGCCCCCCCGTTCTCACATTTTTATGAAGAAAGGTTTTTTGTTGTTGTTGTTGTTTCTTTTATATCTTAACTGAACTCAATGATTCTTGAGAATTTTTTCATATCCCAATAAAGGAAATAATCGCTGAAATTAGTCTATTTTTATTCTAGAAAAATATATGAAATGGCAAATAAAACCTATACATATTGTAATTTGGGGGTTTATACA
>NW_027856617.1:0-258 GCF_054177405.1 Leptonychotes weddellii
CTGCAGTAGGGAGGAATAACACAGAGTTTGTGAGCAGATTTGTCTGCCTTGGGCACAGAAAAAAAAAGTGTAGTTTAAGAGTGCAACTAGAATATAAAAGGAACTGGCCCTAGAATCCTGACAAATGCTGGCAGCTGCTTCCCAGGTGCTGGCCAGCACCACTGTGGACCTTTTCCCTTCACCTTGATAGCTTAGATAGGAGCAGGGTCTGGGTGCCTTAGCTGGCCTGCCATCCTAGTGAACACCAGGTCCCTAGCC
>NW_027856618.1:0-258 GCF_054177405.1 Leptonychotes weddellii
GGGAGCATGGAACTGGCCAAAGAAGCCTGGAGTGGCATACTATGGCATAAATGTTACATTCAACCATTGGCAAACAGCCCCCCACTTACGATGGTTTGATTGAGGATTTTTTGACTTTATGTGAAAATGTTATGCATTCAGCAGAAACTGTGCTTTGAAGTTTGAATTTTGGTATTTTTCAAGGCTAGAAATATGTGATACAATATTTGTATATGGTAGGCAGCGGCGGCAAGTTGCAGCTCCCAGTCAGCCAGGTGA
>NW_027856619.1:0-258 GCF_054177405.1 Leptonychotes weddellii
CACGTTGGGTGTGGAGATTACTTAACAAGAGAAGTCTAAGAGACAAGTACCATTACTACAGATCCATTTTACAGATAAGGAATGGAGTTCACAGAGGTTATGTAACTTGTTACTCAAGGTCTCATAACCACTAAGAAACAGGACTCTGACATGGACTGACTCTCTAGGCCTCTGCCAAACCATGCCTGCAGAAGTGCACAAGGAAACTGAGGCAAAAGGAAAACAAGGTAGAGACGGGGGTGAGGTGAGCACACTGAA
>NW_027856620.1:0-258 GCF_054177405.1 Leptonychotes weddellii
AATGACAGAAGAAGCCATACCCACATGCTTTCTGAATGATCTTTACCCTGTCAAGAACCCTACAGAGGGCTCTAAATAAATTCTGAGCCACTCTGAGAGCTATTAGTGGACAATCATTTTAAATTAGGAGCAGAAGAGGGTGGAGCAAGATGGCGGAGGAGTAAGAGACCTGGATTTCATCTGGTCTCAGGAATTCAGCTGGATAGGGATCAAACCATTCTGAACACCTACAAACTCAACAGGAGATCAAAGAAAAGA
>NW_027856621.1:0-258 GCF_054177405.1 Leptonychotes weddellii
CCAGGGGGAGCTGTCGGCAGGGACTGCCATGGGACTCCGGTGGCCCAGGAGCCCTGACATGCCCACCCCTCCACTGCAGGCCTGAGGATCCGGCTGTTCAACTTCTCCCTGAAGCTGCTTACCTGCTTGCTCTACATCGTCCGAGTCCTGCTCGACGACCCAGCCCTGGGGATTGGATGGTGGGTGAGCTAGAGGCTGCGGCTGCTCGCCAGCCCCGAGGCCGATGGCGTCAGCATGGGGCGTGTGCCCAGCACCTGG
>NW_027856622.1:0-258 GCF_054177405.1 Leptonychotes weddellii
AGATCTGGGCAGAAATCAATGAAATAGAAACCAAAAGAATAGTAGAACAGATCAACGAAACTGGAGCTTGTTCTTTGAAAGAATTAACAAGATTGATAAACCCCTGGCCACACTTAGCAAAAAGAAAAATGACCCAAATCAATAAAATCATGAATGAAAGAGGAGAGATCACAACCAACACCAAAGAAATACAAACAATTATAAGAACATATTATGAGCAACTCTATGCCAGCAAATTAGATAACCTGGAAGAAATGG
>NW_027856623.1:0-13266 GCF_054177405.1 Leptonychotes weddellii
GAAGATGGGTTAGCCTGGTGATGGGCATTGAGGAGGGCATGTTCTGCATGGAGCACTGGGTGTTATGCACAAACAATGAATCATGGAACACTACATCTAAAACTAATGATGTGGGCACCTGGGTGGCTCAGTCGGTTAAGCGTCTGCCTTCGGCTCAGGTCATGATCCCGGGGTCCTGGGATCGAGTCCCGCATCGGGCTTCCTGCTCCGCGGGGAGCCTGCTTCTCGCTCTGCCTCTGTCTCTCTCTCTGTCTCTCATGAATAAATAAATAAAATCTTAAAAACAAAATAAAATAAAATAAAAAAATAAAACTAATGATGTAATGTATGGGGATTAACATAACAATGAAAAAATTAAAAAAAAAAAAGAAACTTACCCCAGAGAAAAGTATCCATTATCTTGATAGGGCAAGGTATGGGGTGTTAGGAAAAAGTGCGCATAATCTAGTACCTTGCAGTCTCGTTCTGTAATGTCCAAATGTTCACATCATCTCTCAATGAGTCACATCAGTCCATAGCTGATTTTAGAGAGAATCTCTATCAGTCTTTCCAAATAGTAAAACCTCTGTCTTCTGCTGAGAGAGTCATTTGCTGGCTGTGCAGGTAGAGGGATGGAATCGGGGTTTCACTATGCATTTTTTTATATTTTACTCAAAGCCTTCAGTTTTCAGCTCCACCAAAACCTTGGCCTTCAGAGATAATTGATGTCTCCAATTCCTGAATCTTTCTGAGAAACTCTATTGTAGATTACTTTGCTTTTTGTTGGTTCATCTCTTGAGAATATTTAACCAAGTGTAGAAAGCTAAAACATAAATCATTCAGGATTTCTTGCCTAATTTTCAACATCACAATTTATGCGGATATCTCTTCTGTTTTACACTCTTTACTGCTATTCCTATGGGTTTCAAGAAGGAGTAAAATTAACTGCAAATACTACTTCCATCATGTTTAAATACAACCTTTTGTATTACTTTAATTTAGACACAATATATTTCAATTATCATTTTAAAATTTTCCCAACATGATTTATTATTACTTTTGCCTAAAGACCTTTATCTCATTTCTAAGAAAGTTATTTTGGGGGCGCCTGGGTGGCTCAGTCGTTAAGCGTCTGCCTTCTGCCCAGGTCATGATCCCAGGGTCCTGGGATCGAGTCCCACATCGGGCTCTCCGCTCTGCAGGAAGCCTGCTTCTCCCTCTCCCACTCCCCCTGCTTGTGTTCCTGCTCTCGCTATGTCTCTCTCTGTCAAATAAATAAATAAAATCCTAAAAAAAAAAAAAGTTATTTTGGAGGGCAGCGTACTTTTTTAGATCTAAGTTGACAAACTGGAAGAGAAAAAGTATCCCAGAGAAAAGTATCCATTATCTTGATAGGGCACATCAGGGTGGTATGGCTGGAAACTGTAAAAGCATTCCAAAGCAAGTATCTGCATGCTTCCTGGGTTGCTGCTTATGGAGATTTAACATAGTCTAAAGGGAAGAAGACGACTTGAGTGCTATCATCTCATTTGTGTTCATCCTGTTGGTATAAATAATAAACCTGATCTGTAGAAATCTTGATGCAGAAGTATTACAGTACACTTCCACTTAAAAAATACATCTCACATAACTGTAAATGATTACAATAGTAACTGAGCATTTAAAATTTGTTGATTTCATCTGTGAATATTTTTGAAGATTACTAGATAATTATTGTCTCTTGAATCACTGCCAAAAGTCTTAATTTCAGTGGTTATTTTACTTAAAATGTGTTTGAGATCCTATATCCCAGATGACAGTTCGTTTATATGAAGGCCCCTGTGGCACTGTTGGGCCATCATGCTTTGGAGCCAGACATGTTTAATTGAAGTTGGCCCATTATTTATTTAATTTAGGATAAAAGATATTTTTCAGTTGGCTCTATGCTGTTTTAAAAATTTACAAAGAAGTTTATTTATTTTTTTCTTTTCCTCTCTCTCCGAGTAGGGACCATCTGTTTGTCATGGAAAATCAGAAAATAATCTTTGATATGAAATTGTACTCCAAGTCTGACACCTAAGCTAAGTGGAGTTTTGAAAAGTAATTATCTATAGCATATCTAATTCATTTATATTTTAATTTCAATCTATCAATGTCAAATAAAATAAATTATTTCAGTTTCAATTTCTGATGATCTTAAGCTTCAGATTGCTGAACTGGAAATTATGTCATGCTGTGTAGTGATGGGCTCCTGGATTAGTACAGCTGCCAGTATTTCATTCCTTTAAAAAAAATTACTACATTACACAAGCTCAATGTTGTCAATTTTGGCATTGGAATAATGTCATTAGCAACTTCATAAAAAGAAATATATTTCTTGTTAGGAAAAAATCACATATAACTGGATGAATCATAGAAATAACATTGCATATCAAGTAAATCCCAAGTTAAAAAAATAGGTCAAGGAATTATATATAGAAAAACTGGTAGAAAACAAAACATCTTAGATCAAATGTTTGTTACTCAGTAATTAGAAGCACTGTTTGTTTGTGTGGAGGGGAACAGATAGTGGAAGACACTAATGAAGCATTTGAGGCTCCTTAGCATCTGTCTTAAATTAGATGTTTGAGGGATGAAAGCAGAACAGTTTGAAAAAGGCTGACTGCCTCCCCCCACCACTCTCTCTCTTTCTCTTTCTCTCTCTCAAAAAAAAAAAAATGTATTTGGGGGCACCTGGGTGGGTCAGTCAGTTAAGGGTCTGACTCTTGATCCAGCTCAGGTCATGATCTCAGGGTTGTGGAATCGAGCCCCATGTCAGGATCACGTGCTGGGCATGGAGCCTGCTTAAAATTCATTCTCTCTCTCTGTCTCTCTCTCTCTGTCTCCTTCTGCCCCTCCCCACCTCTGGAAAAAAAAAAAAAAAAGGCTGAGATGTGAGGTTCAAATACCAAGCAGTGAAATATGTGACCTGCTGTGGAGTCTCAGTTCTAAATTTTGAGAAATTTCAAATAGTTCATCCAGTCCATGACATTAATGTTACTGACAGAGGAATCAACATATGGTTTTAGGAAATATGCCCATTGGGTAATTACTTTGATGATTCTTTCATTGTAAATAAGGACAAATAGGGGTCAAATCCTCAAGTTCTAGAAATAGTAAAATAAAAAAGTGAAGCCCTGTTATTTGATTTGGAATCTAAGGCTGAGTAGTAATAACATACTAATCTGAGATTCAGTCTTGGATTTCCCACCTCCCAATTCCTAACAGAGGCAGTTAGCTTCATTCAGTTTCAGGAACACAGAATGTATCTATTCCATGAGGAAAAGTCAATCACCACCTTATTTACCATCATATCTCCAACACCTAAGTTGTGTGGACACATGGTGGTTGTACGTATCATTGGAATCTATGAAAGACTGGATGGATTAATTAAGATCCTCAGACAAGAGGGAAGAGATGTGTGCAGAACCTTATACCTGCTAACAGCTACTTTGCATAAACTAAAGAGAACATGCTTCAGAGAAACATCATTTTTATTCAAAAGACAATACTTGGTGCCACTGATAAGATAAAATAATCGTAAAAGGCATTTTACATTTTTATTTTTATTACTATATTTTTTAGTTTCTGTTTAAATTCCAGTTTGTTAACTAACATACGGTATAACAATTAGCTTCAGATGTACAATTTAGTGATTCAACACTTACATACCACACACGGTGCTCATCACAAGTGTACTCCTTAATCCCCATTACTTATTTAACCAATCCCCCAACCCATCTCCATTCTGGTAACGATCAATTTGTTCTCTATAGTTAAGAGTCAGCTTTATGGTTTGCCTCTCTCTTTTTCTCCCCTATGTTCATCTGTTTTGTTTCTTAAATTCCACATATGAGTGAAATCATAAGGTATTTGCTTTCTCTAACTTGTTTCCCTCAGCATAATACACTCTAACTCCATCCATGACTTTGCAAATGGCAAGGTTTCATTCTTTTTAATGGCTGGGTAATATTCCACTGTGTGTATATATATATATATATATATATATATATATATATATATACAACTTCATTATCCATTCATCAGTCAATGGACATCTGGACTCTTTACATAATTTGGTTACTGTTGATAATGTTGCTATAAACATTGGGGTGCATGCATCCCTTCGAATTAGTGTTTTTGTATCCTTTTGGTAAATACTTAGTGCAATTGCTGAGACATAGGGCAGTTCTATTTTTAACCTTTTGAGGAAGCTCCCTCCTGTTTTCCAGGGTAGCTGCACAAGTTTGCATTCCCACCAACAGTGTAAGAGTGTTCCCCTTTCTCCACATCCTTGCCAACACCTGCTGTTTCCTGTGTTGTTAATTTTAGCCATTCTGACAGGTGTGAGGTGATATCTCATTGTAGTTTTGATTTGCATTTATTTCCCTGATGAGGAGTGTTGTCAGCGTCCTTTTATGTGTCTGTTAGCCGTCTGTATGTCTTCTTTGGAAAAATGTCTAATTCATGTATTCTGCCCATTTTTTTAATTGGATTATTTGTTTTGGGGTGTTGAGTTTGAAAAGTTCTTTATAGATTTTGGATACTAACCTTTTATCAGATATGTCATTTGCAAATATCTTCTCCCATTCCATAGGTTGCCTTTTAGTTTTGTTGATTGTTTCCTTTGCAGTGCAGAAGCTTTTTATCTTGATGAAGTCCCAGTAGTTCATCTTTGCTTTTGTTTCCCTAGCCTCTGGAGATGTGTCTAGTAAGAAGTTGCTGTGGCTGAGGTCAAAGAGGTTGTTGCCTGGGTTCTTCTCTAGGATTTTTATGGTTTCCTGTCTCACATTTAGGTCTTTCATCCATTTTGAATTTATTTTTGTGTATGGTATAAGAAGCTAGTCCAGTTTCATTCTTCTGCTGACCCAACACCATTTGTTGAAGGGACTATCTTTTTTCCATTGGACATTCTTTCCTACTATGTCAAAGATGAGTTGACCATAGAGTTGTGGGTCCATTTCTGGGTTTTCTATTTGGTTCCATTGATCTATGTGCCTATTGTTGTGCCAGTACCATACCATCTTGATGACTGCAGCTTTGTAATATAACTTAAGTCCAGAAATGTGATGCCACCAACTTTGCTTTTATTTTTCAAGGTTGCTGTGGCTATTTGGGATCTTGTGTGGTTCCACACAAATTTTAGGATTGTTTGTTCTAGCTCCATTAAAAAATGCTGGTGGTATTTTGATAGGGATTGCATTAAATGTGCAGATTACTTTGGGTAGTATGGACATTTTAACAATTGTTCTTCCAATCCATGAGCATTGAATGTTTTTCCAGTTCTTTGTGCCATCATTAATTTCTTTCATCAGCATTTTACAGTTTTCAGAGTACAGATCTTTTACCTCTTTGGTTAGGTTGATTCTGTTCTGGAATCTTGAGAAAATGAGATATTTAGATATTTCATATATTTGTTGGTATGCTGAAGACATAGGATATGGACACACCCAACTTGTTTTTCAGTAAAATAACTTTGTTTCTCAGAAGGGAAGCTTCTGTATACATGGAACTAATTGTAACACATGACATTTGAGCTATAATTATGGAAATAAATAAGTAAATATAATAAGTTAAATCTTACCTAGAATATTTATTTTAAATACCATAATAATAGGGGCACCTGGGTGGCTCAGTCAATTAAGTGACTGTGGCTGCCTTCGGCTCAGGTCACGATCTCAGGGTCCTGGGATCTAGTGCCATGTGGGGCTCCCTGCTCAGCATGGAGTCTGCTTCTCCCTCTGTCCTTTCCCCTGTTTGTTCTCTCTCTCTCCAACAAATAAATAAATAAAATCTTTAAAAAATTAAAAAGTAAAAAAATAAAATGCTATCATAGTAAAGAGCTATAACTTGAAGTTTTACATATGTATACAAAGTAAACAAAATGAAGAAGCAAGATATGAAGTGGTTCTAGAGAAAACAGAATTCCTTAACACATCCTTTCTTCTTTGACCCTAAAGCAAGAAAAGAAGATAACTACTTGGCCACCATAAAGAATAAAATTGTGCTATAATTAATTTGTACATAATAATCAAACAATCTAGGCATAGAAGTTAAAGGCTATAGTGGTAAGATATATTAGGTCACACTAAAGAGAATTTAAACTTCCTGTAGTAACTGTTGTAAGTTAAACTTGTAGCAAAAGCAGGATTATAGAATAAGAAATGGAATTTAAAAAAATTTTTCAAATGGAAATCAATGTTTTCTTCTAAACTTTAATACATCCAAGTATTACTATTCTTCAAATTTTATTCCTCACGCCTACCCCCTGACAATTTTAAAAGGGATCCAGAAAAATACTCGTAAGTGCATGGAATTTGACTTTAAAACATTATACAGTACAGAAATTTGACTTCTTTCTGCTTAAAAGAAATCTCATATGAATGGTGCTGTAGAATACGAATAATAAGAAACAAAAGAACCCCTTCTTGTCTTATGCCATTTCAAAAAAGATCTATTATTGGCAGAAGAAAAGCAGATTGAGTACTCACATTATCATTACATCAGAAGAGCAAAACTATAGTTTTATGTCAATTATGTTATAATACTTTTTTATTAAATACTGTATTTTATTAGATTTCTCCAGCATAATTACTGAAATACTATTTAAAACAACTTTTATGTAGATACAATTTCCTGGGTTAGAGTCTCAGCTTTAATTATATTTTTTCAAGGGTTTGTGACAGTCAAGAAGCTTAAGAATCATTATCATACATATTTAAAATTTCTATTTTAAATAGTGAGTGGATGTGTTGACAAGATGACATTTCACATCAATAGTCTCACATCAGTAGTCTCCTATATGACTAGCAAAATACAGCACTTAACATTTAGTCATTGATGCTTCTAAAAACTAAAGTTGTTCTGTTAAAAAATTTAAATCATATGTCACCTATAAAAAAACTAATGAGTAATTACTTTTTGGAGAAATAATGTAATGACTGTAGGCTTTTTATTATTGTTATTATTTAATTTGAAAACCAGGATTAATCATATTTAATATGTGCCACTCTCTAGCAATGCATAAATTTCCTACTTGACTTCCCTCTCAAAACATAATCCAGTTTCTACTTAATTTTTTATAGTAATGGGAAGTTAACTTGTCCTGAATCAACCGTATTTATTTTTTGACAGGTTAATTTGTAAATCGTTCTATTTTATGTTATGACATCTTATTTTATTTTTAAGCCAAAATGTACATAATGTCACACAAATCACAGTGCCAGAAAATTTCATTTTCCCAACAGCTATTCTCATATTATTGAAGTGGTCTTCGGTAACATTCAGCTTTCAAACAACCTCATTAGTATTTAGTCATTCTGAGTTTACAGTTTAACTTAAATTTCTCAGTTGGGAAATCTATTCAAATGAAGTTGTCCCCCTCATTCATTTCTTAAAGAAATCATACTTTATTTTTATTATTTTTACTTTTATTCAGTTTCAACCTTTAAAAGCTGAAACAGTCAGGAGATACTGATACTTATTCAAATTGACTATGTTTGTTATTTTACATTTAGATTATTTTGTAGTTTAATATTCTTTTTCTCAGAGCTGCTAGCAGAGTTGTTTTGAATTTTTAAAACATTCAGTTCAATTTAAGTATTATTTCAGCCTAAAATATAACTATTCATTTTTTTGGAGAGAATTGTAGATGTATTAACCATGAATTGTAGTATATACAAGTAGAACTTGTTGCTAAGTAACAAATACCTATTATCAGGGGGATGATATTACATCTTATTGAACACAGACAGAGCCAGGAAATGATCTCTGAGGAAAGGGATCAGTCACAAGTCTATCACAAACCTCCCATTACAGACAGTAGAGGAAAATTAATGGTCTAGGTTTTCTGGCTTAATAGGTTTCGGTCCCTGTCTTCTGGAAAACATGCATTTCAATTTTATCTACTCTGAATCACTATGGCACTTTAAAAGATTAAATATTATGGGGTCTACAGAATAGTAATTTAGAAATAAAATATTCCTTTTTCAGGTGCAGCCTGTCAAGTTGCTAACATTTGGTTAAGCTTTTACAGTCCACAGAAAAGTTTTCTGGGAAAATGAAGCCTGTAATTGTGGTAGTCACCTTAAGCCATGCTTTGAATAATTTTCAGAGGCATTGCCAATTTTCCCCTAGATCAGATATGATAACTGGTGCTCAGATATATACACTATCAAATATGCACAAATATAATAAGTAATGAAGAAATGTTGAAGTCTTTTTCTCATAAGAATTATTTTATGGGAGTAAATTCAAATATATTTAATGTTATTTTAAACATTATCCCTGCCCACGTACAAGTATGAATCTTAATAATAAATAAGAAATGACACCCTAGTCTAATTCCTAATGTCTTTTGCTCCGTTAATTCATCAGTTCAGCAGATATTTGTTTAGTGCCAATTGTTTGCTCTTCCTGAGGCACAGTTTTGAACACGAATGGTCACAACTGTATCTGCCAAAAATCTAACGATCATTATTCTTAATGTTAAAAAGGCAGAAATGTTTCCTTAAAAATCACAGCAAGGCAAAGACCACTATTATCACTTGTAATTAATATTGCAGTGGAATTTCTAGCCGTTGAAAAAAATGCCAAAAAATATATAAAATGATATAAAGATGAAAAAGAATAAACAACACCTCCATTATTCACAAGTGATCACATTAATACTGCAGAAAACTTTTAATTAATGGCAGAATCTAATGATAATGTTTGCTATAAGTGGAAAGCACAAAAAATAAATGCAATTCAATACAGCACCAATAAAGAGTTCAGAAACACAAATTCAAAAATATAATTTCACAATCATATGAAAAATTAAGTTATATAAAAATAAAGATAAAATATGTACAGGACCTTCATAGTTAAAACATAGCACATTCCCAGAGTCCAGAGACTCTCATGGTTTGTCTCCCTCTCTGATTTCTTCCCATTCAGTTTTCCCTCCCTTCCCCTGTGGTCCTCTGCACTATTCCTTATGTTCCACATATGAGTGAAATCATATGATAATCGTTACAGAAGGGAGGGGGCTTGGGGGATGGGGTAACTGGGTGATGGGCATTAAGGAGGGCACCTGATGTGATGAGCACTGGGTGTTATATGTAACTAATGAATCATTAAACACTACATCAGAAACTAATGATGTACTATATAATGGCTAATTGAACATAATAAAAATTAAATAAATAAATAAATAAAACATAGCACATTATTAAAGGCTGTAAGAGTTTCTAAATAAATTTTCTTTTTTTAAATATTTTATTTATTTATTTGAGAGAGAGAGAATGAGAGACAGAGAGCATGAGAGAGAGGAGGGTCAGAGGGAGAAGCAGACCCCCTGCTGAGCAGGGAGCCCCATGAGGGACTTGATCCCAGGACTCCAGGATCATGACCTGAGCCGAAGGCAGTTGCTTAACCAACTGAGCCACCCAGGCGCCCCCTCTAAATAAATTTTCTAATAAATTATGTTCATATCTAGATAAACTCAATATTGTAAAGATATTAATCATCCCAAAACTTATCTGTAAAATTACTACAATTTTATTTTATTTATTTATTTATTTTTTAAGATTTTGTTTATTTATTTGAGAGAGAGAATGAGATAGAGAGAGAGAGCATGAGAAGGGGGCGGGTCAGAGGGAGAAGCAGACTTCCTGCCGAGCAGGGAGCCCGATGCGGGACTCGATCCCGGGACTCCAGGATCATGACCTGAGCCGAAGGCAGTCGCTTAACCAACTGAGCCACCCAGGCGCCCAAATTACTACAATTTTAATCAGTATCTCAAAGTGTTTTTATGACGACATTAATGTGAATATTTTGTGAAAGATAAAATGGGCATAATGAACCAACATATTCCTGAATAAGAATCATAAGATTAGGGCTTATCATGAAAGGGATATCTGATAACCTACCAAATATCAAGACTCATTATAAAATTATTGTTAGGAAGAGAGTTTGGTATTTTGGTAGGGAAAGACAATTGACCAATGAAAGAGACTAGATCCTAGAAATGAACCTATGACACCCTAGATACATGGCAGGTAGCTTTGGAGATCTCTGGGAAAGAAAGGGCTATCCTAAAAATGGTGGTGGGACAATAGATTATTTTTATGGAAGGGAAAGGAAAATAGAATGGAATAACCCCTCATAATATACACAGATATTAATTACTAGTAGATTAAATATTTGGATGTTATTTGTGAAACTAAACAAATTTTTACTCCAGTAGTAATTTTGTCTTAGGTTATGATAGGCTTTCTTAAGAAACAGAGACTATATAAACTGGAATAATAATGAATGAATTTTACCACATAAAAGTGAAGAGGTTTTTTTATATGAAAAGACAGACAGCAGCCAGGCAAGCTGAAAAATGGATATATAGAGAGAGATCACACAATATCACACAACTATATGCTGTCTACAAGAGACACATATCAGTTTAAGGACAAACATAGGCTCAAATGAAGGCATAGAAAAAGATATTCCAAGAAAATGGTAACCAGAAGAAACCAGACGTAGCTATACTTCTATCAGAAAAAAAAAAAATAGACTTAACAAAATACACTCTAAATGGATTAAAGACAAACTCCTAGAAGCAAACATAGGGTAGAAACTCCTTTATATTGGTCTTAGCAATGATTCTTTGGATATGATATCAAAAGCACAAGCAACAAAAAAAATCAGGTGGAACTATATCAAACTAAAAAGCATCTACACAGCAAAACAATCAACAGACTGAAAAGACATCCTATGAAACAGGAGAAAATATTTGCAATCCATATAGCTGATAAGGGGTTACCATCCAAAATATATAAAGAAATTATACAAATCAATTCCAAACAAAAACAAAAAATAGCCCTATTTAAAAATGGGTAGAGGAACTGAGTAGACATTTTTTCAAAAACATACAAATGGCCAACAGGTACTTATGAAAAGAGGCTTAACATCACTAATTGTCAGAAAAATGAAAATCAAAAGCACAATGAAATAACATCTCACACTTGCTAGAATGGCTATTATCAAGAAGACAAACTGTTGGAAAGGATGTAGAGGAAAGGGAACCCTTGTGCATTTTTGGTGAAATGTAAATTGGTTCAGTTCAGCCACTATGGAAAACAGTATGGAGGTTCCTCAAAAAAAAAATAAAAATGGAAATAACCATATGATCCAGCAATCTCATTCCTGGGTGTTATATCCAAAGGAAATGAAAACATGATATCAAAAAGATATCTGCACTTCTATGTTTATTGCTGTATTATATACAATAGCCAAGATATGGAAACAACTTAAGTGTCCTGTTAACAGATGAATGAATAAAGAATATCTAACTGTAGGGGCTCCTGAGTGGCACAGTCAGTTAAGCGTCCAACTCTTGATTTCGGCTCAAGTCATGATCTCAGGTTTATGAGATCGAGCCCCACGTCAGGCTCCGTGCTGGGCATGGAGCCTGCTTAAGATTCTCCTTCTCCCTCTCCCTCTGCCCCTACCCCCTAAAAAAAGACCATATGACTATATGTATATATAATTTATGAGAAATAAATCCTGCTATTTGTGGTAACATGAATAAAATTGAGGGCATATGCTAAGTGAGATGAATCAGACACATTAAGACAAATACTGTATATCAGTTATATATGGAATCTAAGAAAACTGAACTCATAGAAACAGTAGAATAGTGGTTACCAGGGGTTAGGGGGTGAGGGCATTGGTGAGATGTTGAAGGGTAAAAACTTGCAAATAAAAGATAAATAAGTTCCGGCAATCTAATGTACAAAATAATGATTATAGTCAACAATACTGTGTTATATACTTCAAAGTTGCTAAAAGACTAGATCTTAGATGTTCTCTCCACAAATTCACAGTGATGATTATGTGACATGAAAGAGGTGTTAGCTAAAGCCTTGCTGGTAATCATATTGCAGGATATAAATGCATCAAATCCAACACTTTATATACAATAAACTTACACAATGTTCTATGTCAATTATATCTCAATAAAAAAGTTTTAAATGTACCATGAGTCACATATGTACTTTTAAATTTCTAGTGACTTTATTAAAAATGTAATAAGAAACAGATTAAATTAAATGTGATGCCACATTCTAGTTAACCAATTTATCCAAAATATTATCATAGTAGCATATAATCAATACTAAAACATTATTAATTAGAAAAAAGTCTGTCACCATAGAAACAGAATACTAATATAGAAATTCCATGAAAGAAAAGAACAGCAATGAGCATTGCCTTTGAAAACAAAACAAAACATAAAGTATAAAGGATATAAACCAAAATGTTCAAAGCTAACTCATTGGGATCCCCTTAAAATGTTATGAATCTTCCTTCTTTTTTTGTATGGATGCTATCCTGAATTCCCTGAGCTCCCTGAAAAATTTAAATCATATAGGCTTCATTATTGCTTAGAACCATTCAATGATTCAATACTAATCTCTGACTTGTCAAATTTCCTAACTAAATTTTAAGCCTGTTTATCTCCCAACAAACAAAAGCCCAGGGCCAGATGGCTTCCCAGGGGAATTCTACCAAACATTTCAAGAAGAATTAATACCTATTCTTCTGAAACTGTTCTAAAAAATTGAAATGGAAGGAAAACTTCCAAACTCGTTTTATGAGGCTACTATTACCTTGATCCCCAAACCAGACAAAGACCCCATCAAAAAGGAGAATTACAGACCAATATCCTTGATGAACATGGATGCAAAAATTCTCACCAAAATACTAGCCAATAGGATCCAAAAGTACATTAAAAAGATTATTCACCACGACTAAGTGGGATTTATCCTTGGGCTGCAAGGTTGGTTCAACATCCGCAAATCAATCAATGTGATGCCGTACATTAATAAAGAAAGAACAAGAACTATATGATCCTCTCAATAGATGCAGAAAAAGCATTTGACAAAGTACAGCATCCTTTCTTTTTTTTTTTTTTAAGATTTTATTTATTTATTTGACAGAGAGAGAGAGCAAGAGCAGGAACACAAGCAGGGGGAGTGGGAGAGGAGGAAGCAGGCTTCCTGCCAAGTAGGGAGCCCGATGTGGGACTCGATCCCAGGACCCTGGGATCATGACCTGAGCCGAAGGCAGATGCTTAACGACTGAGCTACCCAGGCGCCCTACAGCATCCTTTCTTGATCAAAACTCTTCAGAGTATAGGGATAGAGGGTACATACCTCAATATCATAAAAGGATGTATGAAAAACTCACAGTGAATATCATTCTCAATGGGGAAAAACTGAGAGCTTTCCCCCT
>NW_027856624.1:0-1963 GCF_054177405.1 Leptonychotes weddellii
GGGGGGGAGAGATGAAATAAGAATTTGAAAAACAATACTGCATTCTGTGTCAAAAAGGAGGAAATATTGCTCCCTCTTCTGTTTATCAGAGGGATTTTTTTCCCAAGTAGTTGGAAGACATATTTTTTAAATGTTTAAATATAAATGTTTATAATAAAAAATGGCAGTGGCAGCATGGTGGGATGACTAGTATGGCTTATGAGATTTATTTATAATAAAACATGTTAAGTAAATAAGTACTTGGCTGAGCTTATTTTTTAATGCTTGAGAAATTTATACGCAAAATGGACATTTTAAAGGTGGGGGCAGGGACAAAAAGTCATTTCACCAACAAAATGTTTTGTGCCAGAATGAATGAGTGTAAGAATGACTAATTAAACCATACACAATACTTCACAAGTCTGCAGAAAACGTACCAAGGCATCTAAGAATAAGTACACATAATGGAGAATGTCAATATATTAATATTTTAAACATTTGATTTATAATGGTTGGAATAACCTAAAGTCCACAGATGTACTTCAGTGGCCTTATAAGATATGACAGCTAACTTTTATTTAACTGTTTAGGATTTTTTTAAGCAGACATTAATGCTACAAATTTGCAAAACAGAAATTGTCTCCCAGAGCATCAAAGTCATGATCACATAATACTAAATTTAGAATTTAATGAAACTGACAACAAGGATGGAATCTCTGTGATCCTGAGATTTTTTTTCATGCCTTGTTAAAAATCAGACCAAATAATGTAAGATTTTTTTTTAAAAGCTGTTGTGGAAAGGGGGGCAAATGAGATCTCTTTTAGAACGGGGAGAGATCCCTGGGAAATGAATTGCATAAAACATGCAGCTATAGCACTGTGGAAAAAAATGTAAACAACATTTTCCACCAGATTTGTCTAAACATTGAAAGAATATTGAGGTTGTACAGAGGAGGTCTTGGCACTGAGTCCAGAAGCTGTACTTGGTAACTGGGGAGGGGGAAGAAAAGGAGGCGAGTTTCCATGGCAACGCTGGTGCCGCGAGCAAATGGAACAAGCAAGCATCTTCCCAAGGGAGGAAGGGAGCATGAAAAGTGGAAATGGAGGGGGAAGGGCAGTGGCAGCTTCAGAAAGGCTGGTTTATGCTGAATAAGTGTTTTGTGTAAAGCTGTGACATGATCCATAACAGAGTGTATATTCTGAGAGATCTGACATCCTCTGGTAATGCACTGCTTCAGTGATTAAAGATCACTCTGCCTGGGAATGTCTATTTGTCTTAACAGTTTTCAGTTTAGATGTATAAAGCTATTGAATTCATCTTGGTGTGTACATTTTCTTCTGCCTTCACAATAAAATAATATGAGGTGACTAGAATAGAACTTTGCATGCATTTTTCCTTATCACTGTACCTGGGAGTGAAGTTTATATGGGGGGAAAAAAATTTTTATTTCCCTCTCTTAGAGGAAGAGAAGGAAATATAAAGGCAGATAGAAATGGTTTCTCAGTCAAACAGAGAAAGACATGTATCATATGATCTCACTGATATGAGGAATTCTTAATCGCAGGAAACAAACTGAGGGTTGCTGGAGTGGGGGATGGGGTGGGAGGGATGGGGTGACTGGGTGATAGACACTGGGGAGGGTATGTGCTCTGGTAAGCGCTGTGAATTGTGCAAGACTGTTGAATCTCAGATCTGTACCTCTGAAACAAATAATGCAATATATGTTAAGGAAAAAAAAAAAGAAGAAGAAGGTAGAGGGAGGGGAAGAATGAAGTGGGGGAAACTGGAGGGGTAGACGAACCATGAGAGACGATGGACTCTGAAAAACAAACTGAGGGTTCTAGAGGGGAGGGGGGTGGGAGGATGGGTTAGCCTGGTGGTGGGTATTGAGGAGGGCACATTCTGCATGGAGCACTGGGTGTTATGCACAAACAATGAATCATGGAACACTACATCTAAAACTAATGATGTAATGTAGGGGAT
>NW_027856625.1:0-258 GCF_054177405.1 Leptonychotes weddellii
AAACAAGACTGGAACCAACACACACCCACACAGAGTGCCATGTGCACCTCTCCGCTGAACTGGCCTGGGGGAGGGCTTATGGTGGAGCCCTGAGCCAGTGCGCTCCCAGTGAAAGCAAGGATGCCACAGGGGGGGTGAGGGCTCCACTTGGTGACCTCATGCATGGAGCCTGACGGGGTCCAAGGCTCATTACCATCTGTGGTCCTTGAAGTCTGGTCAAGGTTGTGGGGTGCTTGGAAAAGCACCCCCATGCCACCC
>NW_027856626.1:0-258 GCF_054177405.1 Leptonychotes weddellii
CCCCCCGCTCATGGTCTCTCTTTCTCTCTCTCTCAAATAAATACATCTAAAAAAAAAAAGTGATTATTTATTGTGTTAAAAAAGAGACAACAGGGGCGCCTCGGTGGCTCAGTTGGTTAAGCGTCTGCCTTCGGCTCAGGTCATGATCCCAGGGTGCTGGGATCAAGTCCCACATTGGGCTCTCTGCTCACTGGGGAGCCTGCATCTCCCTCTCTCTCTGCCTGCCACTCTGCCTACTTGTGCTCTCTCTAATAAATA
>NW_027856627.1:0-258 GCF_054177405.1 Leptonychotes weddellii
AAACAAGACTGGAACCAACACACACCCACACAGAGTGCCATGTGCACCTCTCCGCTGAACTGGCCTGGGGGAGGGCTTATGGTGGAGCCCTGAGCCAGTGCGCTCCCAGTGAAAGCAAGGATGCCACAGGGGGGGTGAGGGCTCCACTTGGTGACCTCATGCATGGAGCCTGACGGGGTCCAAGGCTCATTACCATCTGCGGTCCTTGAAGTCTGGTCAAGGTTGTGGGGTGCTTGGAAAAGCACCCCCATGCCACCC
>NW_027856628.1:0-258 GCF_054177405.1 Leptonychotes weddellii
CATAAGGAATAGCATGGAGGACATTAGGAGAAGGAAGGGAAAAATGAAGGGGGGGGATTGGAGGGAGAGATGAACCATGAGAGACTATGGACTCTGAGAAACAAACTGAGGGTTTTAGAGGGGAGGGCGGTGGGGGGATGGGTTAGCCTGATGATGGGTATTAAGGAGGGCATGTACTGCACAGAGCACTGTGTGTTATATGAAAACAGTGGATTGTGGATCACTACATCAAAAACTAATGATATATTGTATTGTGAC
>NW_027856629.1:0-258 GCF_054177405.1 Leptonychotes weddellii
GTTACTGCCCATAGATCCAGCTGCACCTGTCTGTCCCGTTTTGGGTAGCTGAAGGCCCCCGCTAATGGGGCTCTTGGAGGCCAAAAAGCCACAAAAATTGGTGGGCCCGGCTGAGCACTGAGAACTGTCAGAGTACTTGCCACCAAACCCAAAGATGCCTGAGTTCAGGGGAATGGAACCGGTCACATGGGCCCTGGGTCCCCCTCCCACCTCAAGAAGACTTCCGGGCAAGGAGGTGCATCGAGAACCATGGCACAA
>NW_027856630.1:0-258 GCF_054177405.1 Leptonychotes weddellii
CTGTTTGTTTTTCAGAGTCCATCGTCTCTCATGGTTCGTCTACCCCTCCGATTTCCCCTGCTTCATTCTTCCCCTCCCGCTACCTTCTTCTTCTTCTTTTTTTTTTTCTTAACATATATTGCATTATTTGTT
This sequence comes from Leptonychotes weddellii, assembly GCF_054177405.1. NCBI lineage: Eukaryota > Metazoa > Chordata > Mammalia > Carnivora > Phocidae > Leptonychotes > Leptonychotes weddellii. The sequence goes on from NW_027856630.1 coordinate 133, forward strand.
TCAGAGGTACAGATCTGAGATTCAACAGTCTTGCACAATTCACAGCGCTTACCAGAGCACATACCCTTCTCTTCAGGAAACACCTCTAGGTTTTCTACCATCAATACAGATATTTTGTCACATTTC
>NW_027856631.1:0-258 GCF_054177405.1 Leptonychotes weddellii
CCCCCGGCCTCCCTCCTCTGCCCTCTGCTGACGTGTCCCTGTCTATCATGACGACCAGTCATTCCACCCAGCAGCCCCATCTCTCTCCCTTTCCTCCTCTTCCATTTGTAATATCACCACCATCTCCATGAACTTCTTCCTTTAGTGCTTATCTCCCCTCACTGGAATTTTTTTTTTTTTTTTACAATTTTTTAAAAATTCATTAAGGTGAAACACAGCACAACATAAAACAAAGTATATCAAGTGAGCCATCTCCGC
>NW_027856632.1:0-258 GCF_054177405.1 Leptonychotes weddellii
ATACTTCAAAGCAGTCCCAAACTTCAGCGTGCACCCAAATCACCTGAAGCGGTTTTTAAAGCTCGGATTGCTGGGCCCCACCTCACAGATTCTGATGCCCTGGACCTCTAGCAGGATCGGATTATTTGCATTCCTACACTATCCAGGTGCTGCCGATGCTGCGGGTCCGGGGACTCACGCCAGAGAACTGCGCTTTCGACCGGAAGAGGGGATTGCCTCGAAATACTAGTACCGAACAGCAACACAACTACACTCCGG
>NW_027856633.1:0-258 GCF_054177405.1 Leptonychotes weddellii
ACTAAAATGTGAATACTGATTATTTTTCAGCGAGGAAATTTTAAGAAATGAAGATGTTACTTTCCATAGCTCAGGGCAAATAAATTTAAAAACCTATAGAAAATAGAGAATTATCTGGGATAACACAATTGACCAAAACAATCAAAAGTGCCACAAGACAATTCCCCCATTCATTAAGGTAGAATAACTGGATTTTTTAGAGTCATTCAACAAAACTTTTACAGGACTAAAAATCTTGCCATTTGCAATGACATGGAC
>NW_027856634.1:0-258 GCF_054177405.1 Leptonychotes weddellii
CTGTGATTATACTTTCTATGTCTTGTATAGAAATATTTGCCAATATCATCAGAAAATACTATATATTTTCCTCAAATTGATTTTTGTGTATAGAGATAGAAAACTATGAATCCAGGACACCTGGGTGGCTCAGTGGGTTAAGTGTCGGCCGTCAGTTCAGGTCATTATCCCAGAGTCCTGGGATCGAGTCCCACATCAGTCTCCTTGCTCAGCAGGGAGCCTGCTTCTCCCTCTCCCTTTGTCTGCCGCTCCCCCTGC
>NW_027856635.1:0-1963 GCF_054177405.1 Leptonychotes weddellii
TGTCTTCACAATTGCTAGCCTGAATTCCATCTCCGACATCTTGGTTATATCTGCATCCATTTGTAAATCTGCAGCATAAGTCATAATCTCTGAGTCTTTTCTATTTTGGGGGCTCCTCCTCCTAGTCATTCTGTTGATGGGTGTTTGAGGGAATGTATAGAGTCCAAATTATTGACCAGAACCCAAGCAAGATGCACCTATTTTCTTGGGACCTTAGGGTTGCTGGCCTCTTGTTTTCTCAGCCTGTCTTCTGCAGGAGGGGTCTGTCGCCTGTTACTCAGGCAACCCTGTTCCAGTGGAGTTGCCCTCCGCCCCTGCGGCAGGGGATGGGCTCAGTGGGAATCAGTTTTTGGGGCTTTTGTTCTCTGGCAGCTTTCCCTGGCGGCTTTCCGCGTCTCTTCTGCGAGTCAGAGCAGAAGAGACCGTTTCCAACCCTCTGCCTCAGAGCAGAGAGACCGCAGTCTGTTCTTCAGTGAGCTCTCCAGGCCACACCATCTCTGTTTCTGTCCATGCTGCTATAAACTGCAGCGGCCTGGGTTGTGCGCCCCTCTGCAGCGCTCCCAGTCCTGCCTCCAGGTCGGGGCTCGTCTCTGCCCTTTGTGCTTCTAAAACTGCCAGCCGCTCCCAGTTCGCGCGCGCAACCCCCCAGCTCCGGGTTTCTGTCCCCGGGGGCTGCCCTAAAGTCCTTTCCCCACAGCTACCGATCTACGAGTCTGTGCCCGGTCCCCAGCGCCTGAGGCTGTCGCTCACCGGCGGTGTAGGATCCCCACAGCCAGGCACCCTCCCGCTGCCGTTTATCCTCCAATATCTGCCCACGGAATCACAGCTCCCCACTTGGTACCTCAAAACCAACCGCCTGTGATATTCTGTTTGTAAAGATCCAGATCTTCTTACATCCCAGGCTGGTTTCATGGGTGCTCAGAGTGGTCTAGTAGATATCCAGCTCAATTCCAGGGACCAGTTGAAATAAGGTCCCCTACTCCTCCGCCATCTTTTTTTTCCCCCATGGTTATGTAATTCTTATTGCTTATAGATACGTACTGATTAAGGGTTAGAATTTATGGAGGACATATTGTGTGCCAAGAGCTTTACATGTGTTATCTTGTCTAATCAGAGTAACCCAGGAGAGCTTATATTACTATCCCATTTTACTGAGGTGGAAATACATTGGAAAGATGAAGCAACTTTCCCAAAATGCAGACTTAGAATTCAGTGCCCCAACTCTGCCCATCTGTATTTGTAGATCATCTCAACAGCTGTGAGGACATTTACTCATTTTCAAAGGGAGCATTTTTAAATGAAAACCTACAAATCAAGGTGTTCTTTGAAGCTGGGTTGCCACCAGCTCTAAAATACTATGGATCTGTTATCAAGAGTTTCCCTTGATTTTTAGTCCCAATTCCCACTGTCTTGCATATTACAGTAGCTGCTGCAGTTGTATTTTTCACATGTTCTCTTTGAAATGAGACGATGTGTGGCAGCTTTGGAATCCCACAGAGCTTCCTCAGGACCCCATATGTTAGAAGAGGTTCCCTACAATGACCTCTGCAGCAGCTCATCTCCTCCCCAACAGGCCTGCTTCAGTTCCAGGAGCTCAAAAAAGGCTGAAGGGTTCTTTCAAAAAAAAAAAAAGAAAGAAAAAAGAAAAGGAAAAGGAAGCATTGTTATTTTCTGTGGTTCATGTTCCTAACCATAATTCTCCAAACGCTTAGATTTTGGTCGTACTTAATCTCACTGTTACTTCATCCAATGGGGCTAGTATCTATCCTGTCTCTATCTGGAATGTTCTTGATGAATACTATGGTCAAAAATGCTGGTTTGACATGTCTTTTTTTTTTTTTTTCTTTTTTTTTTTTATTCTTATGTTAATCCCCATACATTACATCATTAGTTCTAGATGAAGTGTTCCATGATTCATTGTTCGTGCACAACACCCAGTGCTCCATGCAGAACGTGCCCTCCT
>NW_027856636.1:0-258 GCF_054177405.1 Leptonychotes weddellii
GAAGGAAAAGGGTCAGAGGGTCAGAGGGAGAAGCAGACCCCCCACTGAGCAGGGAGCCCGATGCGGGACTCGATCCCGGGACTCCAGGATCATGACCTGAGCCGAAGGCAGTCGCTTAACCAACTGAGCCACCCAGGCGCCCTAAAAAAAAAAATTTTTTTTTAAAGATTTATTTATTTATTTATTTGAAAGAGAGAGAGCACGTGAGAGGTGGGAGGGTCAGAGGGAGAAGCAGACTCCCTACTGAGTAGGGAGCCC
>NW_027856637.1:0-258 GCF_054177405.1 Leptonychotes weddellii
GTGTTGGATGTTTGTGTGGAATATATAAAACAATGCCGAACTCAGAACTAGAAAAGCCAAAAAAAAAAAAGCCTTCTAGAGGAAAACCCGCATGTGAATGTTTATGGAAACTTTATTCATAATCACACGTGAGAGCAATTAAAACCCTGCACACCGATTTTTTACCAGCTTCTCATAAAATGACCAAGGCTTGAGGTCATAAACATGTCCTCCATTAGGATGTGTATTCAAAGAGTAGGCTATTAGTCAAAATTTAAA
>NW_027856638.1:0-258 GCF_054177405.1 Leptonychotes weddellii
GCTATTCTGCAAATCTCTACACTAAGTTATCGATAGGATAAAGAACTCAAATGGGGGCACCTGGGTGGCTCAGTTGGTTAAGCGACTGCCTTCGGCTCAGGTCATGATCCTGGAGTCCCTGGATCGAGTCCCGCATCGGGCTCCCTGCTCGGCAGGGAACCTGCTTCTGCCTCTGACCCTCCCCCCTCTCATGTGCTCTTTCTCTCTCATTCTCTCTGTCTCAAATAAATAAATAAAATCTTTAAAAAAAAAAAAAAA
>NW_027856639.1:0-258 GCF_054177405.1 Leptonychotes weddellii
CTCTCATGCTCTCTCTCTCTATCTCATTCTCTCTCTCAAATAAATAAATAAAATCTTTAAAAAAAAAAAAAACATATGGGAATGCTGATTGTATAAGGTGAACTTTAAATCTGCAGAATCTCCGAGAATGAAACAGTACAGTAGTTGCCATCCAAGGAGCAGTTGAAGGTCAGGCTTTGAGGTGCATTAATTCTTTCAACATTAAATCTTGTAAAAATGGTACTTTATTGTTATTAAGTGGAGGTTCTGAAAAGGCCC
>NW_027856640.1:0-258 GCF_054177405.1 Leptonychotes weddellii
CTCCGCCCCGGAGGAGCCGAGAATTTGGGGCCCCACTCCTCAGTGAGCCCCCAGAGAAAAGCAGTCAATCACTCCCGTCTCCCTGGTCTCCGGCCGCACTCCATGCTCACTCGGCCTGTGACCGAGCATTTCTATCTCTGGCGCACGACCCTGTGTGGAGTCTCCAAACCCAGCAGATCCCTGCAGTGCGCTCCTGCGCCGCTCCTCCCAAGGGAGGAAGGGGCATCTCCCCGGATCTGCCGCTTGTTGGGTCCCTGC
>NW_027856641.1:0-258 GCF_054177405.1 Leptonychotes weddellii
CTCCCTTCCCCAATCTTCATGACACTGATTTGAATTTAACTCATTCCAACAAATATTTATTGAGTGCCTGACTGCTCTATACCAGGGGCTCAGCTCAATGTTTTGTTATTAACAACACCAGTGGTTACCCTTTCTGTAGTGTTACTATGTGTCAGGCTTTGTGTTAGCATTTTGTATATTTGGTGTCAAAATCCCCTGAAATAGAGTTTATTGTCTCTATTTTCCCTTTTTTGTAGTTGACCTCATGGAGACCAGAGA
>NW_027856642.1:0-258 GCF_054177405.1 Leptonychotes weddellii
ACAGGGAGCCTGATGTGGGGCTCAATCCCAGGTCCCTGGGATCATGACCTGAGCCGAAGGCAGACGCTTAACCGACTGAGCCATCCAGGCGGCCCTATTTATTTTTTATTTGAGAGAGAGCATGAGAGTGGATAGAGGGAGAGGGAGAAGCAGACTCCCCGCCCAGCAGGGAGCCTGATGTGGGACTCGATCCCAGGACCCTGAGATCATGACCTGAGCCGAAGGCAGATGCTTACCGACTGAGCCACCCAGGCGCCC
>NW_027856643.1:0-258 GCF_054177405.1 Leptonychotes weddellii
AGAAAATTATACCAGCATGCTAACTATCTAACTGTGAAAAATTGACTTAAAGATGCATTCTTGTGGCAGGTAATATAATAGCTAAGCCATTTAAAAGCTCGTAGAATAGTAGGTGATGAAATGAGAACTGTTCATACTATTTCGGTCAGTTGAGAAAAGCAGGTTATGAAATACGTTGTAAAATGTGATACTTTTTTTTTTTGAAAATGCATGCAGAACAAAGACTGAAAGAACGCACACCATTTTTAAAGTAATTAT
>NW_027856644.1:0-258 GCF_054177405.1 Leptonychotes weddellii
ACTGAGCCACCCGGGCGTCCCTTATTTCTTTTAAAAATGAAACAGAAGGTGGCCTCTGGTCACGCCTTATACACCAAAGAAATTACTAGATGCTCCCTTGTGGACAGCAGAGCCATTGACTTGGTGACCTGTGTGTTCTTACCTGCCCAAGAAGGAGAAAAAGATATCCAATTAAGGCAGAATCTTGCCAGAAAGGAAGGGGCATAATGTCCACTTACGGTAGAATACCACTGTGAGGTACTCCAGCAAACCTCGAAC
>NW_027856645.1:0-258 GCF_054177405.1 Leptonychotes weddellii
CTCAAGAAACTGACAAACTAGTGGCGCCTGGGTGGCTCAGTCGTTAAGCGTCTGCCTTCGGCTCAGGTCATGATCCCCGGGTCCTGGGATCGAGCCTCTCATGGGGCTCCCTGCTCGGCGGGAAGCCCGCTTCTTCCTCTCCCACTCCCCCTGCTTGTGTTCCCTCTCTCACTGTGTCTCTCTCTGTCAAATAAATAAGCAAAATCTTTAAAAAAAAAGAAAAAGAAAAAGAAACTGACAAACTGTGGTCAGAGACAG
>NW_027856646.1:0-1962 GCF_054177405.1 Leptonychotes weddellii
GGAAGGGGACCAGGGAGCCTCCGCGACAGCAGAGTTTGACATCCGGCAAGGCGCGCTCAGCAGGGTTGTTTTCCTTGAACAAAACCTCAGAAATAAAGGTGCCCACCGTTCCCTCTGCAATAAGAACTTTCCATTTCTGCATGTGAGGGGCATGATGATGTCATTCAGGCTTCAGCACAGACCAGAATGTGTTCTCCTGGCAGGAAGTGAGCAAAACCAACCCCAATTACGGTTCCTGACAGTTCAATGATTTCAGCCAAAGACAATGACCCCACACGGCGCGGGCGAGGCCCACACAGGGTGATCACGAGCAATAACTGAGCAGGTTTAACGTTCTCTTGGTTTCTGGGCAGGCTGGAGGTTTCCCAAGGGGCCAGGGAGGTTCCTGCCCCAGACTGAACCGTCTCCTCCTGGATTCTCCTGGTGACGGGACACCAGGCCTGACGCAGGTGTCTCGAGGGCATCAGTAGGCTCATGCGCTGGTGCCTGGTCTTCAGGAAGAGCTGGGTCTGGGTGCTCAGACGCCATCCCCTGGGTTCAGCTGGTCTCCCGTGTCCCCCCGCCCCACGGTGCTGGGTCCCCTGCAGGCTCCACTCAGGGTCGGACAGCTGCAGGTGACCTGTGCACGGTTGTAACGACCCAGGGTTCCAGCTCCAGCCCCACACTCGCTCAGGTCCAAGTCCAGGGCCAAGAGCATGATGCCATGGGAGCCCCCGAGTCACAGATGAGCCAGCGTAGGGCCCTCCTGTTGCTGAACCGATGCTGGGCAGTGGTGGCTGGTGCAGGGTCTGGGGTTTGGGGTCAGCTCACCCCAAACACATGCACTGAGGCAGGAAGGTGAATTCTCAAATGCCGCTCAGGCTCTGTTTACAGCAGAAGGGGAAGCAGACGCCGGAGCGGGCGGGGAGGTGTTCATCGCAGGAAGGGAGCGTGTAGGGTCACGCCCCACACCGCCAGAGCGCCTTGCTTGAAGCAGTCGGACGGTTGGTGCCGAAGAAGCTCCACAAATTCCAGATTTAGTTTTGAACCCTTCAGCCCCCCTGGGAATGGGTAACCGTGCGCAGGGTCCCTGAATCTAGGTGACGGCTACATTCTGTCTGCGTCAGAGAACAAGGGGGTTTGGGGACCCCACCTGCTGTGACACCAGGCCCCAGGGAGTGGGTGCAGCCCCTCGGTCACCAGGGGCCAGTTGTGCTCGCTTCTCCCAGCCAGGACCGTGCTCGGCTCTGAGCCCCGGCAACCAGCTCAGGGAGCCTGACCAGTGGTGGCTGGCCTTGTTCCTGATGAACAGGTGCGGGGCTGGTGTGGGGCTGCACAATGTCACCAAGGGCCACTTCTGCTCTGTGGCCCTCTGTCCTCAGCTTGGGCCTTCCCTCAGGGTCTCTTGTGGCTGCAGATGGTGTTGCTCCTTCCCCACCAGGACAGAGGAAGAGGAGGAGGGGGAGGAGGAGGAAGAGGGGGAGGGGGGGAGGAGGAGGACGAGGCTGAAACTGGAGAACAGTGCTTTCCCAGATCCCCCAGCAGCCGGCCCGCTGCCCCTCATAGCCAGAACGGTGTTACAGGGGCACAGCGGTGGGGGCTGGGTAAGGTTTAAGGGACTCATGACCATCGGATCCCGTGAGTGAGAAGGAAGGGCATGCCCTGGGTGGACACCCGGCGGTGTGCGTCAGAGTCCAGAGAACTGGCTCAAAAGATTGGTTTATGTGCAGAGGACACACACAGCTGCTTTCAGTCAAAGGTACATAATTCATATCTTTGCAGACGCAAATTCCTGCTTTTGCGTAATGAAGGCAACCAGACCACATGATTCTGCCTGCAAATATTCCACAGGGCCCTGAGCTGCTCCAGTGAACCATCATGTGGTTCAGATTCAACAGAAATCCCCAAATCTCCTCCCTCCTGGGGGTGCACAGACATGCTCTCCGCAGGGGCCTGGGTTGGCTGCTTTTCTGGGCCCAGAAC
>NW_027856647.1:0-258 GCF_054177405.1 Leptonychotes weddellii
CAAGGGATATAAACAGGCAGCTCAGGAAAGCAGAATATCAAAGAGTGAATAGCCATACCAAAAAAAAAAAAAAAAAAAAAAAAAAGCATTACTAGTGATCAAACAATGCAAATTTAAGGAGTGGAATTTCTGTCTTTCGGGCTGACAAAATGCTAAGAAGAATGTTACTCGCTGAGTGTGAGGGTATGGAGAAATGGACCTTCCCATGGAACTAGGGGGATATAAAGTGTGGCAGGTTCTCTGGACAGCAATTTGTCA
>NW_027856648.1:0-258 GCF_054177405.1 Leptonychotes weddellii
GTCAAACGACTTGAATGCCTTATAGTGCTGGAGGGACAGCGGAGCAGCCTTGAATCTGTTTTCTGAGAATATGGCTGAGCTAACATCTGCTGTTGGTTCTTCGCCAAACTCCTTGGAAAACAGGCGTCCTGATCTCCATACAGATATTGTCACTGCTGTCTGAGAACATATAAAGGCAAGAAAACTGGATGTATGCTTTGAGTATGAAGAAAAAAATATTGAGCTAAGCTACTCTGGATAAATCTCCTCTAGGTACAA
>NW_027856649.1:0-258 GCF_054177405.1 Leptonychotes weddellii
TAGCCCAAAGTCTGACAGTGTCTCAACAACCCAGTGCAGCCCACATATGATGCCAAACTGGGTCCCAGAATTCTGATTTTTGGCTTATTTCCAGGGAATCAATGAGTGTATGTGATTTCATTTCAGACTCTTTGATGGTCTCCCAGACTGTTCTAGAAAACAGACTTTGGGCTGTAATGTTATTTTATTTTATTTTTTTATGTTTTAGGAAAATCTCTTTTGGCTTTTCTCAGTAAAGAAATTAAAAAAAAAAAAAAA
>NW_027856650.1:0-258 GCF_054177405.1 Leptonychotes weddellii
AATGCTTCTTTTCGGGGTACCTGGGTGGCTCAGTCGTTAAGTGTCTGCCTTCAGCTCAGGTCATGATCCCAGGGTCCTGGGATCGAGCCCCACATCGGGCTCCCTGCTCCACGGGAAGCCTGCTTCTCCTTCCCACTCCCCCTACTTGTGTTCCCTCTCGCACTGTCTCTCTGTCAAATAAATAAAATCTTTAAAAAAAAAAAAAAGAATGCTTCTTTTCCTCCCACACCCTACCACCACATCAGTATGATGCCTATA
>NW_027856651.1:0-258 GCF_054177405.1 Leptonychotes weddellii
ATCTTAGTTACGCCTATCTAAGCAATCATAATGAAACTAATTCCACGAAGAATTAGTTTCTATAGAACAAAATAACAAGACGGTCACGCTCTGTCTAGCACCTTTCTCTTTGCGTACTGTTTTTTAGTTTTAGCGAAAGCCAATAAGCAGAAATCAATAAAGGTCATGTTAATCATTACAAAGGAAAAATGAAAGAAGGTTATGGCTGTAATCCAGAAAATGATCTAAGATTTGGAAAAACAAAAATATCCTAACATA
>NW_027856652.1:0-258 GCF_054177405.1 Leptonychotes weddellii
TCATGTGTCTATTGGCCATTTGGATGTCTTCTTTGCAGAAATGCCTCTCAGGTCTTCTGCCCATTTCCTGATTGGATTATCTGTTCTTTGGGTGTTAAATTTGGTAAGTTCTTTATAGATTTTGGATACTAGCCCTTTATCTGATATGTCATTTGCAAATATCTTCTCCCATTCTGTCTTTTGGTTTTGTTGACTGTTTGTCCCAACAGTTTATTTTTGCCCTTACTTCCCTTGCCTTTCACGATGTTTCTAGGAAGA
>NW_027856653.1:0-258 GCF_054177405.1 Leptonychotes weddellii
CTTTCTGATATAACTTGAAATCCAGAATTGTGATGCCTCCAGCATTCCTTTTCTTTTTCAAGGTTGCTTTGGCTATTCAAGGTCTTTTGTCATTCCATACAAATTTTAGGATTCTTTGTTCCAGCTCTGTGAAAAATGTCAGTGTTATTTTGATAGGGATTGTACTGAATCTGTAGATAGTTTTGGGTAGTATAGACATTTTAACAATATTTGTACTTCCAATCCATGAGCCTGAATGTCTCTCCATCTCTTTGTGTC
>NW_027856654.1:0-258 GCF_054177405.1 Leptonychotes weddellii
ATTATTTAGAGAAGTCAAGGAGTTTCATTGGTCAGAACTTCCTAACCTGTACTAAATTCTTTTTTTTTTGTACTAAATTATTTCTGATTTATTATACATTTAAGACAAAACTTAATCAACCAGCATTCCATTCTAGATATTTTTTTCTCTTTTTTTTAAGATTTATTTATTTATTTATTTATTTATTTGAGAGAGAGAGCACATAAGTGTGCATGGGGGGAAGAGCACATGGGAAGGGAGAGGGAAGGGTAAAGAATC
>NW_027856655.1:0-258 GCF_054177405.1 Leptonychotes weddellii
AAGACCGTTTGTATATGACATCTGCATATAGCAATCTATTTTAAGTTGATAGTTGCTTCGGTTTGAACTAATTCTCTACTCCTTCCCCCCCATATTTTAGGTATATGGTGTCATATTTTACATCCTTTTATTTTGTGACTCTCTTGACTGATTTTTACAGAAATATTTATTTTTACTGCTTTTGTGTTTTTTACTTTTCATACTCTCACTTACAGTCTTTCCTTTCCACTCAGAGTCCCCTTTAATATTTACTATTTC
>NW_027856656.1:0-258 GCF_054177405.1 Leptonychotes weddellii
AATGATGGTGAGGTTGGTAGTGAGACTAATGAGAAAATGATTAGAAAAACTTAGAAGGAATGGACACTTGTGGAATTGAGAGGGTAGCATTTCTTTTGCTTTAACGATTAGTATTTATTTCACCTTTGAGACTGAGGCTTCTGGGAATCAGTATTATTAGAATGAGGTGGGTTCTGATGGTGGGCTTTTTGGAGGCCGCTTTGGAGATTTGTTATGGGGATACCTGTCTGGGCATAAAGCAAGCCAGACTTGTCAGCA
>NW_027856657.1:0-1962 GCF_054177405.1 Leptonychotes weddellii
CAGCTGTCACCATCCAGTGTTATTACAATATAATTGACTATATTCCCTATGTTTTACTTATCATCTTTTGACTTATTTATTTTATAACATAATTATTTTTTCAGTCTGAATAAATCTTCCTCTAAAGTAAGTAGGGTGGGGCGCCTGGGTGGCTCAGTCATTAAGCGTCTGACTTCGGCTCAGGTCATGATCCCAGGGTCCTGGGAGCCCGCGTTGGGCTCCCTTCTCCACGGGAAGCCTGCTTCTCCCTCTCCCACTCCCCCTGCTTGTGTTCCCTCTCTCGCTGTCTCTCTCTCTGTCAAATAAATAAATAAAATCTTTAAAAAAATAAAAATAAATAAAGCAGGATGAGCAGATATAAGTAAAGCTATCTTATTTTGAAGAAAAGTCTTTAGTCATTATTTGAATTTGTTGTTTACCAAGATGTTTACCAAAATAAAGAATCAGTACTTATATCAATGTGTTCATTTTGGTTGTTATTAAAAAACTTTTGAAGTCAACACAAAACCAGATGTGTCTAGGGATGCAGCCTCTGAGAAGGCAGCCTCAGGCTCTATATTTTTTTCTATTGCTGCCATAATAAATTATTTCAAATTTAGAGGCTTAAAACAACCCAAATTTATTATTTTACAGTTCTGTAAAAGTCCTAGACTGGTCTCACTGGGCTAAAATCTAGGTGTCTCCAGGGCTGAATTCCTTTCTTGAGGTTTAGTTGAGAATCTATTTCCCTGCATTTCCAGGTTCTCAAGCCTGCCTGAATTTCTTGGTTAGGACTCCTTCCTCCATTTTTAAAGCCAGCGGTGCAGCATCTCTCAAATCTTGCTTCTATTGCTGTATTTTTTTGTGACAGGAAAGATTCACCTATAGTTAGTTTGGGCCAGCCTGGATAATTCAGGGTAATATCCCATTGTCAAGGTCCTTAAACTTAACTGCATCTCAAAGACACTTTGCCATGAAAGCAACATAATAAAAACTTCTGGGGATTAGGGTGTGAATATCTTTAGGGACCATTATTCTCCCTATTACATACTATCACCTTGAGTTCTCTGGCAAAACAGGGATGCAGACCCAGTTCTGGATATAATCTCATTTCTGCAGCATGGTTCTTATACTATTTTGCTGAGGGCATTGTCACCATACCATAAGAGCTACTGTATTTTTTTCCCCATGAATTTGGCAAATATACAATTTCTATTGTGTTCCAGACACTGTAGTAGGTACTGAGGAAATAAAAGTGAAAGACAGAGCCTCTGTTTTCAAGGGTCTTACAATGGATTAAAAGACAATTGCACAGTGTCATAGGGGTAAGCACAAGATGCCATGGGATCTCATGGGGTGCCCACCATAGCCTTGAAATTTCAGGCAAGATGTCCTATAGAGAATTACATCTAAGCTATAATAAACCCTTTGTGAAGAATGACCATGTGTGGAATTGGAGAGGTTATAGGACCTTTACATTTTTGTTTATTTTACTGCTACATTCTGGACATAATGATGGTATAAAAACAGACAAGAGTTTTGCCTTCATGGAGCTCCAAAGAAATGGATAGTCCAAGACCCAAGGAGTTTAGTGTTCTAAGCTAATATACTTAGTATGGGTGAGAACATTTATACATCAAAGGTAGAACAAGCAAAGACAGAGAAAGAGCAGAAAACTGAGATGGTTAAGAGGGTTGAAAGTCAAGAATGTAAATGTTAGTAAGTGCCCACTTGAAAGACTTATTTTATTTATTTATTTATTTATTTATTTATTTATTTATTTATATTCTTATGTTAATCCCCATACATTACATCATTAGTTTTAGATGTAGTGTTCCATGATTCATTGTTTGTGCATAACACCCAGTGCTCCATGCAGAATGTGCCCTCCTCAATACCCACCACCAGGCTAACCCATCCTCCCACCCCCCTCCCCTCTAGAACCCTCAGTTTGTTTTTCAGAGTCCATCATCTCTCATGGTT
>NW_027856658.1:0-258 GCF_054177405.1 Leptonychotes weddellii
GGAAGGCCGGGCTGTGGTCGTTGGCGTCCAGCACTCGCACGCTGAGGGCGGCCGTGGCGGAGCGCGGCGGGCGGCCGCCGTCCTGGGCCACCAACTCCAGGCTGTAGGCGGCCTGGCTCTCGCGGTCCAGCTCCTGTAGCAGCACCAGGTCCGCGCACTGGGCGCCGTCCGCGCGCGTCTGCAGTTCCACGCGGAAGGGACTGTGAGGCTCGGCCAGGCGCACGCTCTGCAGCCCGTTGGCTCCCACGTCCTCGTCCA
>NW_027856659.1:0-258 GCF_054177405.1 Leptonychotes weddellii
CCAGGAACTCCCCTCAGCATCTCCACATCAAGCTGCTGTAGCTTTGAACCCTGTCTCTAAGCATCTGGGCTTGACATTGCTCTCTTTTGTGCATCCGTTAGCAAGATGTTTCCTAAGGTATCAGAAAAGCCGAAAAGAGGGTCTGGGAAAGTTCAAAAATTTTTTCATATAAATTAATGGTGATTGCTTCTTCGCCTTACACAATTTTGGCTTATGGGAGTTTTCACAGGAATGCTCTACTTTTGGGGAGTGGGGGAA
>NW_027856660.1:0-258 GCF_054177405.1 Leptonychotes weddellii
ACCCCGGGGGCTGCCCTAAAGTCCTTTCCCGACGCTACCGGTCTGCGAGTCTGTGCCCTTCTGCAGCATGCGAGGCTCTCACTCACTGGCAGTGTAGGATCCCCATGGCCAGGCTCCCTCCCGCTGCCATTTATCCTCTGATATCTGCCCAAAGAATCACGGCTCCCCGCTTCATACCTCGAAACCAACCGCCTGCGATATTCTGTTTGTAGAGATCCGGATCTTCTTACATCTCAGGCTGGTTTTGTGGGTGCTCAG
>NW_027856661.1:0-258 GCF_054177405.1 Leptonychotes weddellii
CCCTTAGATCTAAGGTTGTTGAAGGCAGAAGGTCTCATTTTCTGCAACGTCCTGCTGAGTAGGGGCGTAGAGATGTCCCTACCTAGGGGAGTTACGAAAGGGGAGGCAGCTGAATCTAAGGCTGACAGGAAGTCAGGAAATCTCTCTGTGGGTGGTAAGAATCATCTGTTGATGTGAGGTCATTGTAGGGACGGAGTCTTGCACTAAGTGGAGAGATACTGAAAAAGGCAACACATTAAGATTAGTATGGCTAGAAGA
>NW_027856662.1:0-258 GCF_054177405.1 Leptonychotes weddellii
GAGCGAGCACAGCAGGGAGGGATAGGGGGAGAGGGAGAGTCTCAAGCAGACTCCCCGCTGAGCTCAAGCTCCATCTCACCACCCTGAGATCATGACCTGAGTGGTAATCGAGAGTAGGACACTTAACTGACTGAGCCACCCAGGCACCCCATGCACATCTTTTTAAAAGCAACTTTACCTTTATCTTCTTTCCATAATATTGTAATAGCCGTATCTGTATCTTTTCAATCCATCACTCAGATTGTCCTGAAACTTGAA
>NW_027856663.1:0-258 GCF_054177405.1 Leptonychotes weddellii
AAAAAAGAACCACCAAGCTGAAGTCTGCACCCTTCCCTCCAGAAGATAAATTATGTTGATTTTTGCAGTGAGTGAACTGGGGCAGGAGAGAGATTTCACTAGAATAAAATGTTCTGGGCTGAAGAGGTGACTGGAAGTAGATATGCTTTGTTGGCAGAGGCTCCCGGACCCCCTTGGTTTGCAGGCTCCAGCTTGGGACCATGGCTGGCCTTCCAGGCCCTCCAGTGTGGCCTAGGGTGAGCCTCTGAAGACCTGGAC
>NW_027856664.1:0-258 GCF_054177405.1 Leptonychotes weddellii
AAAAAAAATTGTTTAGTGGTGACTTGAAGGAAGAAAGGAAACAATCTCTCCAGTTTCTTAAAGCAGGGCTTGCAAACATTTGGGAGAACCAGGCAGGACAAGAGTGAAGGGCAATGTCCACAAGGGGGTGCTGGCCCCCGAAGGGGCAGCCAGTGCATCCTTGCCTTTTGGAAATGTCTGCAATTGGCACAGGGTTTTTTTTTTTAATTTTTAAAAAATTTTTAGGGGGTGGAGGGGCAGAGAGAGAGAGGGAGAGAG
>NW_027856665.1:0-258 GCF_054177405.1 Leptonychotes weddellii
GGCTCCAAACAACCTTGTCTTAGTCAAAGGATACATATTTAATATTTTCAATGCCAATGGATAAATCCTGAGCCTCGGGATAGGATCCCACTTCCCCCAGGCCTGTCTCCATCCCGGCAATGCCAGAATTCATCTTTAGGAAGAGACTGTTGTTTTGTTGAGACGGGGCGTGGTGGGGGCGGGGGGGAGGGGTGATTTCTTGAATGGGATTTGTGGTTATGCAAATCCGAGGCCCAGTGTCCAATCCCAGAGAAGGGA
>NW_027856666.1:0-258 GCF_054177405.1 Leptonychotes weddellii
TAAATTGGGCAACCTGGAAGAAATAGATAAATTCCTAGAAACATACAAACTACCAAAACTGAAACAGGAAGAAATAGCAAATTTGAACAGACCCATAGCCAGTCAAGACATTGAATCAGTAATCAAAAATCTCCCCACACACAAAAGTCCAGGGCTAGATGACTTCCCAGGGGAATTCTATCAGACATTTAAAGAGGAGTTAATACCTATTCTCCTCAACCTGTTCCAAGAAATAGAAATGGAAGGAAAACTTCCAAA
>NW_027856667.1:0-258 GCF_054177405.1 Leptonychotes weddellii
CTGCCTACCTCCCGAGGTGGCTGTGAGGATTAAGTGAGCTCACTCACACCTGTAAAGGGGCCTGTGGTGAGGCAGTGTTGGGTCGCACTGGCATCCTCCGTAGAGAGGACAGTGCATCTGACGGGGAAGGTTCCAGGCATTTCATCCCTTTTCAGAGCTGGATGTAACATTTGCCTCTGCTGCTTAGAGCTACTCTGGTGCCAAGATGATGGGCTCGGAAAATTTCATCTTTTTAACTGAGATCCTGGTGGCTTATAA
>NW_027856668.1:0-1962 GCF_054177405.1 Leptonychotes weddellii
CACTGTCCCACGAGGGTTCCACCCCCCACTTAGCCACCAGAGTGACGTCCCTCAGCGGAAACTTCTAAAAGTTCCGATTCTGTGCTCCGTGGCTCTATCACTTGCCAGAAGCGGCCAACGGAGGCCCCTCCCCCGCCATCTATCCTCCCGAATAATGCCTTGGATTCACTTCTCCACACATCCTACCTTCCAGAAAGTGGTCGCCTTTCTGTTCAGAGAGTTGTTGCTATTCTTTTCTTTGATCTCCTGTTGAGTTTGTAGGTGTTCAGAATGGTTTGATCCCTATCCAGCTCAATTCCTGAGAGGAGACGAAATCCAGGTTTCCTACTCCTCTGCCATCTTGCTCCACCCCCTATCTTATATAATTTTGTATCCTACTTTTTCATTTTACTTTATAGCATGGATTTTTTCAAAACTACATCATTAGTTTCTGAAAACACAATTTTAATAGGTTCACAGTATCTCCAAGACTTATTAAATCATCATTGTTTAACAATGCTCTTCAGTTGGACATGTGGGCTTTTCCCAAAATTCTGGTCTAAGAATGTTTAGTAAACACCCTTTGATTATACATCTTTGTATTTATCTCTGGTGTATTTCTAGACACAATTTCTCTATGAATATTTGCTAGGTCAGCATGTATGTAATGTTGAAGTTTCATGATACATATTTGCCAAACTGTTTTCCAGAAATATAAGGCTTCTTTCTTTATATGTTGCCCAGAACTTAGTATAATTTATTGAAACTTTGTGAAGAGTCTTACCCCTGAAAAGAGAAAAATAGTTGTTTCAAATTCTTTGAATTCAAAAAGAAAAAAATGCTCTTTACTGATTTTTCGATTTTTTGTTACCCTCTATATTAATATGTTAACATTCTTGAAAAGTCACAGATTTTTATTGGTCAAAATGTTTAAAATACATTTTCTAAGTCTGTCACTTCTCTTTTAACTTTATTTATAATGACTTTTAAATGTTTACTATAGTTGTGCCTTACCAAAGTTTGCTTCATTGTTTCTTCTTGCTTTTGCATCAGTATTTCAAATTATTCTTTTATGGTATGTAGACTGCTTGGTTGTTTTGAGAATCAGTCCCCTTCACAAGACTATATACAATTATTCTGTATTTTCCTCTAAACATTTATTTTATTATATGAATTTTTAACCCATCTATATTTTATATACCTAGTAAGCTAAAAATCTACATTTATTTCTGGTCAAATTGAGAGCAAATTTCTCAATCCCATATGTTAACAAACCTATCTTTCCCCAAGGATTTTAAACATCAGATTTATCAAACAACAAATTCTTAAATGCATCTATATGTGTATATATGCATATAAATATAATCACCTCTGTATATACATATACATGTGTATACAGCCTTTCCCTTAAGATCAGGAACACGACAAGGATGCCCACTCTTGCCACTATTGTTCAACATAGTACTAGAAGTCCTAGCAACAGCAATCAAACAACAAAAAGAAATAAAAGGTATTCAAATTGGCAAAGAAGTAGTCAAACTCTCTCTCTCTTCGCAGATGACATGAAACTTTATGTGGAAAACCCAAAAGACTCCACCCCCAAATTACTAGAACTCATCCAGCAATTCAGTAATGTGGCAGGATACAAAATCAATGCACAGAAATCAGTTACTTGCTTATACACTAACAATGCAATCATAGAAAGAGAAATTAGAGAAATGATTCCATTTACAATAGCACCAAAAACCATAAGATACCTCAGAATAAACTTAACCAAAGAGGTAAAGGATCTATACTCTAGGAACTACAAAACACTCATGAAAGAAACTGAAGAAGACACAAAAAGATGGAAAAACATTCCATGCTCATGGATCAGAAGAATAAACATTGTTAAAATGTCTATGCTGCTCAGAGCAATCTATACCTTCAACGCCATCCAGATCAAAATTCCAATGACATTTTTCAAAGTGCTGGAACAAACAA
>NW_027856669.1:0-258 GCF_054177405.1 Leptonychotes weddellii
AACCGTAGGGTTGCTGGCCTCTTGTTCTCCAGCCTGTCTTCTGGGGGAGGGGCCTGCCATGCTGTTACTCAGGCAACCCTGTTTGCGCAGTTGCCCTGCCCCCTGTGGCGGGGGATGGGCTCAGTGGGCTCAGTCCGGGGGCTGGCCTAAAGTCCTTTCCCTGCCACTACCAATGTGCGAGTCTGTGCCCCGTCCCCAGCGCGGGAGGCTATCGCTCAGAAGCGGTGTAGGATCCCGATGGCCAGGCTCCCTCCTGCT
>NW_027856670.1:0-258 GCF_054177405.1 Leptonychotes weddellii
ACTGCAGTAGGGAGGAATAACACAGAGTTTGTGAGCAGATTTGTCTGCCTTGGGCACAGAAAAAAAAGTGTAGTTTAAGAGTGCAACTAGAATATAAAAGGAACTGGCCCTAGAATCCTGACAAATGCTGGCAGCTGCTTCCCAGGTGCTGGCCAGCACCACTGTGGACCTTTTCCCTTCACCTTGATAGCTTAGATAGGAGCAGGGTCTGGGTGCCTTAGCTGGCCTGCCATCCTAGTGAACACCAGGTCCCTAGCC
>NW_027856671.1:0-258 GCF_054177405.1 Leptonychotes weddellii
GTGTAAGACTGTTGCATCACAGACCTGTACCTCTGAAACAAATAATACATTATGTGTTAAAAAAAAAAAAAGAAGATAGCAGGAAGGGAAGAATGAAGCGGGGGAAATCGGAGGGGGAGACAAACCATGAGAGACGATGGACTCTGAGAAACAAACTGAGGGTTCTAGAGGGGAGGGGGTGGGAGGATGGGTTAGCCTGATGATGGGTATTAAAGAGGACACATACTGCATGGAGCACTGGGTGTTATATGCAAACAA
>NW_027856672.1:0-258 GCF_054177405.1 Leptonychotes weddellii
ATGATTTCTTGTTTGAAACATTGTTGGTTCTTTAATGTTTTGCTTTTCCAGATTTAAGGAAACTATCATCTTAAGCTATGTATGACTTACAACAACTTGGCAAAGTATACATTGTATTTTTTATTATTTTTTTAAATATTTTATTTACTTATTTGACAGAGAGAGTTAGCATGAGAAGGAACACAAGTGGGGGAGTGGGAGAGGGAGAAGCAGGCTCCTCGCTGAGCAGGGAGCCCGATGTGGGTCTCGATCTCAGGA
>NW_027856673.1:0-258 GCF_054177405.1 Leptonychotes weddellii
ACCACCTCCTTATGCTCCGTCTCTGTAACCCCATATGGGTCAAGCCACACAGCAGGCCGACAGACAAAAGCAGGTGGTGAAGGAAGGGCTCCAGACAGACCAAAGCAGAGGTGAGAGCTTGCACAAAAATGGGGGCGCTGTCAGAACCACTGGGGTGGAAGGCACAACACGGGATGATGAGTAACTTGGGGGCCACGTACACAAGTCTCTTCATCTGCTCCTTAACAACCAGACCGTCCCACACCCAAGTATCTGGAA
>NW_027856674.1:0-258 GCF_054177405.1 Leptonychotes weddellii
ACAATTAGATGTCTTTATAACCTGCAGCCTATTGACAGATACTTGAAGAGGGCAGAGTATAATGTTCCTCCAGGAAGCTCCCAGCTATCTTCATGTTAATTCCTTGCTAGAGGGAAAAACAACCTTGACAATGTGTCCCCATGTTTTAGTAAACCACGTATTTGCGCCAAAGACATGTCAAGAATTCTTTCTTGGTCATGGGCTCAGGACTCCACCCCACTGAACTTCACCTATATTCCAAAACCCCATCAGCAGCAC
>NW_027856675.1:0-258 GCF_054177405.1 Leptonychotes weddellii
ATTTAAGCAGAAGAGAAATTTACAGGATATAGGAAGCTCCGAGAATTTCGGAAGGATTAGGGAACTGGGAACAACCTCAAATTACACCACCAAACATTTCCTACATGCACAGCATTGCTGCCACTGCTGGGCGGGTGTAGAGAGCACGGTGCCAACTAATGTGCTTCTCAGTTGCCCTTACTGCTGCACCCCCCCCCCCACCAGCAAGAGTAGTGTCTGCAGTGTCCCTGCTGTTTGCATACCAGCTTATGCTGCCAC
>NW_027856676.1:0-258 GCF_054177405.1 Leptonychotes weddellii
GAGGGAAAATGGCAGAGAGAAAGGCAAAAATTGTAAAAGGGATGCCCTTTAAGTAGGATACAATGAATGGAACCCAGTGCAGGGAGAAATTGGACTTAGAAATATCAACAATTAAGATGGCAGAGGAGTAGGAGACCTGGATTTCGTCTGGTCTCAGGAATTCAGCTGGATAGGGATCAAACCATTCTGAACACCTACAGACTCAACAGGAGATCGAAGAAAAGAATAGCACAACTCTCTGAACGGAAAAGCGACCAC
>NW_027856677.1:0-258 GCF_054177405.1 Leptonychotes weddellii
GATTTTTAGTTTATCTTTGTGTATGGTTTAAGAAAATGGTCCAGTTTCATTCTTCTGCATGTGGCTGTCCAATTTCCCAGCACCATTTATTGAAGAGACTGTCCTTTTTCCATTGGATATTCTTTCCTGCTTTGTCGAAGATTAGTTGACCATAGAGTTGAGGGTCCATTTCTGGGCTCTCTATTCTGTTCCATTGATCGATGTGTCTGTTTTTGTGCCAGTACCATGCTGTCTTGATGATGACAGCTTTGTAATAGA
>NW_027856678.1:0-1962 GCF_054177405.1 Leptonychotes weddellii
TGGATAAAAAGACAGGACCATCCATATGCTGTCTACAAGAGACTCGTTTGGAACCTAAAGATACATCCAGACTGAAAGTGAAGGGATGGAGATCCATCTTCCATGCCAGCGGACCTCCAAAGAAAGCTGGGGTAGCAATTCTTATATCAGACAAATTAGATTTTAAACAAAAGTCTGTAATAAGAGACAGAAGGACACTATATCATTCTTAAAGGGTCTATCCAACAAGAAGACCTAACAATTGTAAATATCTATGCCCCCAACATGGGAGCAGCCCTCTACATAAGCCAACGGTTAACCAAAATAAAGAGTCATATTGATAACAACACGTTAAGTGTAGGAGACCACAATACTCCACTCTCAACAATGGACAGATCATCTAAGCAGAAAATGAACAAGGAAACAAGACCTTCGAATGAAACATTGGACCAGATGGACCTCATAGATATTTAGAGAACATTCCACCCTAAAACAACAGAATACTCATTCTTCTCAAGCGCACATGGAACTTTCTCCAGAATAGACCAAATAAGGGTCACAAATCTGGTCTCAACCGATACCAAAAGACTGAGGTTATTCCCTGCATATTCTCAGACCACAGTGCTCTAAAACTGGAACTCAATCACAAGAAAAAATTTGGCAGAAATTCAAACACTTAGAAGCTAAAGACCACTCTGCTCAAAATGTTGGGGTCAACCAAGAAATCAAAGAAAAACTTAAACAATTCATGGAAATCAATGAGAACGAAAACACATCGGTCCAAAACCTATGGGATATTGCAAAGGCGGTCCTAAAGGGGAAATACATAGCCATCCAAGCCTCACTCAAAAAAATAGGAAAATCCCGAATTCACCAACTAACTCTACACCTTAAAGAACTAGAGGAAAAGCAACAAACGATGCCTAAGCCACGCATTAGAAGAGAAATAATTAAAATTAGAGCAGAAATCAATGATTTAGAAAACAGAAACACAGTAGATCAGAACAACGAAACCAGAACTTGGTTCTTTGAAAGAATTAATAAGATTGATAAACCACTGGCCAGACTTATCCAAAAGAAAAGAGAATGAACGCAAATTAATAAAATGAGGAATGAAAGGGGAGAGATCACGACTAACACCAAGGAAATAGAAACAATTATTCGAAATTATTATCAACAACTATATGCCCATAAACTGAGCAATCGGGATGAAATGCAGGCCTTCCTGGAAACCTATAAGCTGCCAAGACTGAAACAGGAAGAAATTGACAACCTGAATAGGGCAAGAACCAGTAATGAGATTGAAGCACTGATCAAAAACCTCCCAAAAAACAAGAGTCCAGGGCATGATGGATTCCCTGGGGAATGCTACCAAACATTCAAAGAAGAAATAATACCTATTCTCTTGAAGCTGTTTCAAAAAATAGAAACAGAAGGAAAACTTCCAAACTCATTCTATGAGGCCAGCATTACCTTAATCCCCAAACCAGGCAAAGACCCCATCAAAAAGGAGAATTTCAGACTGATATCCCTGATGAATATGGATTCCAAAATCCTTAACAAAATCCTACCTAATACGATCCAACAAAACATTAAAGGATCATCCATCACGACCAAGTGGGATTAATCCCCGGGATGCGAGGGTGGTTCAACATTCGCAAATCAATCAACGTGATAGAACACATTAATAAGAGGAAAGAGAAGAACCATATGGTCCTCTCAATTGATGTAGAAAAAGCATTTGACAAAATACAACATCCTTTCCTGATTAAAACTCTCCAGAGTAGGGGCGCCTGGGTGGCTCAGTCGGTTAAGCGGCTGCCTTCGGCTCAGGTCATGATCCTGGGGTCCTGGGATCGAGCCCCACGTCCGGCTCCCTGCTCAGTGGGGAGCCTGCTTCTCCCTCTCCCTCTGCCTGCCGCTCTGCCTACTTGTGCTCTCTCTCTATCTCTCTGTCAAATAAATAAATAAAAATCTTTAAAA
>NW_027856679.1:0-258 GCF_054177405.1 Leptonychotes weddellii
AATATTATAAATTGTTTACTATTTTTCAAGTCATTTTATTAAAAAAGGAGTGTTTTCTTAAAAAAAAAAAAAAAGGAAGAATAAAACCCCAAAATGATACATACATAAATGGTCACTTATAAATGAACTTGACAGGGCACCTGGGTGGCTCAGTCGGTTAAGCATCTGCCTTTGGCTCAAGTCATGATCCCAGCGTCCTAGGATTGAGCCCTGAATCGGGCTCCCTGCTCAGCCCGGAGCCAGCTTCTCCCTCGGCCT
>NW_027856680.1:0-258 GCF_054177405.1 Leptonychotes weddellii
TCGGTGACCTTCGAGGATGTGGCTGTGCTCTTCACGCGGGATGAGTGGAGGAAGCTGGATCCTTCTCAGAGAAACGTGTACCAGGAAGTGATGCTGGAGAACTACAGTAACCTGGTCTCACTGGGTAAGGGAATTTTCCCTGTAGATGAAAAGGTCAGACGTTAGCATAAGTCAGCACCTGCCTCCCTGCATAAAAGCCATGGGTCATCAGGAACTTTTAGCTGAATTTTGCCTTTGGATTGTACACATTGTAAATAA
>NW_027856681.1:0-258 GCF_054177405.1 Leptonychotes weddellii
AATGACAGAAGAAGCCATACCCACATGCTTTCTGAATGATCTTTACCCTGTCAAGAACCCTACAGAGGGCTCTAAATAAATTCTGAGCCACTCTGAGAGCTATTAGTGGACAATCATTTTAAATTAGGAGCAGAAGAGGGTGGAGCAAGATGGCGGAGGAGTAAGAGACCTGGATTTCATCTGGTCTCAGGAATTCAGCGGGATAGGGATCAAACCATTCTGAACACCTACAAACTCAACAGGAGATCAAAGAAAAGA
>NW_027856682.1:0-258 GCF_054177405.1 Leptonychotes weddellii
GCATACATCAGAGAGCTTTATAAAAGTTGAAAATTACGGGGCGCCTGGGTGGCTCAGTCGGTTAAGCGACTGCCTTCGGCTCAGGTCATGATCCTGGAGTCCCGGGATCGAGTCCCGCATCGGGCTCCCTGCTCGGCAGGGAGTCTGCTTCTCCCTCTGACCCTCCTCCCTCTCATGCTCTCTGTCTCTCATTCTCTCTGTCTCAAATAAAATAAATAAAATCTTTAAAAAAAAAAAAAAAGTTGAAAATTACGGGAA
>NW_027856683.1:0-258 GCF_054177405.1 Leptonychotes weddellii
GTGTGTGTGTGGTGTACATTTGTGTATGTATATGTATGTGTATTTATGGTGTGTATGTTTCTGCGGGTGTGTCTGCATTTGCGTGTGTGACGCACATGGTGCGTATGTTTGTGTCTCCCTGCGTGTGTATGTGGTGTGCCTCTATGCGTGTGTGGGTGCTGTGTGTGTGTGTGTGTGTGTGTTCACCCCTGTGTGGTGGCTGCGGCCCCGTCCACCGAGATCCTGGACCCCCCCTCAGGGGTTAGCATCTGTGCCAGA
>NW_027856684.1:0-258 GCF_054177405.1 Leptonychotes weddellii
AATATTATAAATTGTTTACTATTTTTCAAGTCATTTTATTAAAAAAGGAGTGTTTTCTTAAAAAAAAAAAAAAAGGAAGAATAAAACCCCAAAATGATACATACATAAATGGTCACTTATAAATGAACTTGACAGGGCACCTGGGTGGCTCAGTCGGTTAAGCATCTGCCTTTGGCTCAAGTCATGATCCCAGCGTCCTGGGATTGAGCCCTGAATCGGGCTCCCTGCTCAGCCCGGAGCCAGCTTCTCCCTCGGCCT
>NW_027856685.1:0-258 GCF_054177405.1 Leptonychotes weddellii
AGCAGTGAATAAATGTGCCACCATCCCTAAAGTATGTAAGATATACATGTAGGATATTTTACATATATAATACATATAAAAATTTTAATATTTATATATTTTAGGTATATATCATTTTATTTTTATTTCATTATTAAATGAGAAATTATCTCATAAGATTACTTTGATTACTAACCATGGTCAATATTTTTTTTTTTTTTACATACAATTTTTTTTTTATTCTTATGTTAATCCCCATACATTACATCATTAGTTCTA
>NW_027856686.1:0-258 GCF_054177405.1 Leptonychotes weddellii
GGGTCCCCAGTGATGGCAGGATCAGCAGGGATGCTCTGGACGTGGCCGTGAAGTGTGGGCTCAGCCCAGGAGGAGAGTGAGAGGCATCGGATGGAAGCAGCAGGAAGGGTTCTCCTGCCTCAGTTTACTTGCTGCATGACCTTGAGCGAGTGTCCCAACCTCCCGAGCCTCACGTCCGCATCTGGAATATGGGTGCACGCCAGTGCACGGGACAAGGTGGCGGGAGGATTTACTGAAGCAACGCTGGAGTGGTCAGCA
>NW_027856687.1:0-258 GCF_054177405.1 Leptonychotes weddellii
AAAAAAGAACCACCAAGCTGAAGTCTGCACCCTTCCCTCCAGAAGATAAATTATGTTGATTTTTGCAGTGAGTGAACTGGGGCAGGAGAGAGATTTCACTAGAATAAAATGTTCTGGGCTGAAGAGGTGACTGGAAGTAGATATGCTTTGTTGGCAGAGGCTCCCGGACCCCCTTGGTTTGCAGGCTCCAGCTTGGGACTATGGCTGGCCTTCCAGGCCCTCCAGTGTGGCCTAGGGTGAGCCTCTGAAGACCTGGAC
>NW_027856688.1:0-258 GCF_054177405.1 Leptonychotes weddellii
CACATGGTCCTGTATCAGTCACCTGGGGAAGCTTTGATGACCCCAGATACCAGGTCACCTCTTCTTACTCGGAAGCAGCAGAAACACTGGGTGTTCCCATAGCAATTGTACCAGGGTTCCCAGGCAGAGCCCCTGTATTGTGACCTAGGAGAGCAGTGAGGGACCACCCAGGATGTTCAAGCCTGATGGTGCAGATCCAGGTGTGTTAAGAAAACCTCTTTAACCTCCTCCAGGCTCCAGCCCGAAGGGAGGCTGGTC
>NW_027856689.1:0-1962 GCF_054177405.1 Leptonychotes weddellii
CACGTGTGTCGGGTGGCGCTGCTGCGACAGATCCGGTAGAACGGCACCCCGTGCGCAGGCGGGCCAGCCTCCCACTTCCAGCCCCAGGCGCCAGTGCATTCTCGACCCCGTGAGGTCTTGGCCTCTCTGGGCTCCGTGGCAGACCTCAGGTGCGCCATGGTTGTTGACAACAAGTCCACGGGTGAACTGTGAGGGCATTCGTGGAAATGTGGGTGAGACATTGACTGTGAAGCAGACCTTTGATCTCATGTCCTTTTTGTGTCCCCTCTGACTTTGTAGGGTTATGACAACACCGAAAGCAGCGTGCGTAAGGCCAGCGTGTTTTGCTTAGTGGCAATTTATTCTGTAATTGGAGAAGAGCTGAAACCTCACCTCGCACAGCTCACGGGGAGCAAGGTATGTATAGTGTTACACCTGGGCTCTGCCGGCCGTCACAGGTCTGCTTGGCTGCAGCTCTGGCCTCCAGACAGCCAGGGTCCCTCTTGGGCATCAGCAGTCACAATAGCAGGCTCTCGCCTGGTGCTTGCTGAGTCCCGGATCCCGGCGCTGTTGGCTGCACTTCGCGTGTGTTGATGCATTCGTTCATGACAACATCCCTGTGGGACAAGGACAGTTATCCCACATTTAACTGCCCAAGGGCACACAGAGCTCAGCTTTTCCCTCCCTATGCTGCCTCTCACGTTCCTTTCAGAGTTTCCTGGAATCGGCTAGATGTGGAACAAAAGGCCCATTGGCTCATTGCAGCTGAGAGTGCTTATTGGTTTAAAAATAAACTTAAAATCTGAAGAGCCTGCCAGGTGAGAGCAGGTGGATGCCCCGAACTTCAGCAGGAGAGGCGGGGCGGGGGAGCGGCAGCTTGAACTCCCGGGCCTTGCAAGCCTCCTGCCTGGTGGCGAGGCTACTCCAGGGACTGCCCCTGGGGGACATGCATCAACATGGAGTTCAAAACACCCTGGCAGCATTCTGGATTAAAAACCGTGAAGCTAGAGGTGCCTGGCGTGCTCCTTATGAAGGAAGGAATCAACAAGTAGTGCCCTGTTTCTTTCCAAATAGAGCAGTTCCTCCGACACCGCTGATGAGCCTCGCTCCCCGAGAGTTCTGGCAAAGCCAGCTTGCCCGCCTCTGTCCAAGCAGGACTTGCCCCTCAGCACCACTGACACTTCGGGCCACTTTGTTGTCGGGGCTTGTCCTGGGCATCGTAGGAAGATCGGCAGCGCTCCTGACTGCCGTCTGTAGATTCCAGTAGCACCCCCACCATCAGATGTCGTCATCCCCATTAAGTCTGCACATGGCCAGATCACCCCTGGGGGGCAGAATCACCCCTGCTTGAGAACCACCGATCCAGAAGGAGACATGTGACTCTTCTTGCAGACAGAAATAAGCCACTGGGTCGGAAGGTGTGAGTGAGGCAGCTGTGGATAAATGATTTGGGGGCTACTTCGCCTGATTCCATTTTCCACTTCTTCCTACAAAAAGGCTCCTCACTGATCCCTGCCCTAGCCACGACCTGAAAAATACTGAGCCAAGAGTCACCAGCAGTGAGGGCTAGAAGACAGTATTTACAAAGGGAATTCAACCTTTAAAATTCATCCCCAAATTGTATTAGACCCCGGTTTTGTCTGGCAATTTTCATTTTCCTCAGTAAAGCAACTGTCCCATTGTCTTGTGTGACCCTGCTAATAATGGACTGAGAAGATACAGGTGTTTTCTCATCCCTGTCCGGCGGCCGACCTGCTGGAGCTCCTTTCAGTGGTTGGCCTTGGGTCTGGAGCCCGTTACAGCTTGAGTCCACTCAGAGGGCTTAGGAAGGCCGGCCTTCGCACCGTTCTGCTTTGCTAGCCCGATCCATCCTGTTACAGGCGTTAGATGTGATAACTCTAGTGTGGTAATACGAACTTTGTGGACTCAGATACACATCTCCACCACCAAAAATCGGTAGCTGACAGACATGGCGCTAAGTCC
>NW_027856690.1:0-258 GCF_054177405.1 Leptonychotes weddellii
GATTCTTTACCCTTCCCTCTCCCTTCCCATGTGCTCTTCCCCCCATGCACACTTATGTGCTCTCTCTCTCAAATAAATAAATAAATAAATAAATAAATCTTAAAAAAAAGAGAAAAAAATATCTAGAATGGAATGCTGGTTGATTAAGTTTTGTCTTAAATGTATAATAAATCAGAAATAATTTAGTACAAAAAAAAAAAGAATTTAGTACAGGTTAGGAAGTTCTGACCAATGAAACTCCTTGACTTCTCTAAATAA
>NW_027856691.1:0-258 GCF_054177405.1 Leptonychotes weddellii
ACTTAGCATCTTCCAACCTCTGGGCTGTCCAGTCTCCATGATTTGCTTGCATCAGCCCCGGAGGCACTTGTCTTGCATCTGAAATGCCTGCTCATTTTTCTTGTCTCCAGGATGCACCCCAGGCAACACCCCTGAGCTAGCACTCCCTGGGCTGGGCCTTCCTGGCCCTACTTCCTTAGGCTTCCAGCCCGGGGCCCCAGGTCAGTGTGACACGGAACAGGTCAGTCCTCTGGACCCCCCATCATTGCTGCCACATCA
>NW_027856692.1:0-258 GCF_054177405.1 Leptonychotes weddellii
CGCAGTCTGTTCTTCAGTGAGCCCTCCAGGTCACATTGTCTCCGTTTCTGTCCATGCTGCTATAAACTGCAGCGTCCTGGGTTGTGCGCTCCTCTGCAGCGCCCCCAGTCCTGCCTCCAGGTCGGGGCACGTCTCTGCCCTTTGTACTTCTAAAACCACCAGCCGCTCCCAGTTCGCATGACCCTGCCACTCCGGGTTTTTGCCCCAGGGGCTGCCCTAGAGTCCTTTCCCCACCACTACCAGTCTGCGAGTCTGTGC
>NW_027856693.1:0-258 GCF_054177405.1 Leptonychotes weddellii
ATCCCCGAGAATCCAGTTTGGCTGGTCTGTAGCAGAGCTCAGGATTCTGCATTTCTTTTTTTTTTTTTTTTTTTAAAGATTTTATTTATTTATTTGCGAGAGAGAGAATGAGAGACAGAGAGCACGAGAGGGAGGAGGGTCAGAGGGAGAAGCAGACTCCCTGCCGAGCAGGGAGCCCGATGCGGGACTCGATCCCGGGCCTCCAGGATCATGACCTGAGCCGAAGGCAGTCGCTTAACCGACTGAGCCACCCAGGCG
>NW_027856694.1:0-258 GCF_054177405.1 Leptonychotes weddellii
AGTAAACAGTTCCCCCATCACACATTCTTTTCCTAAAATTATGTTAACCATCTCCTAGTTCAGAGCTTCCAGTTGCTTTTAAAGCAAAATGCATTTCAGAAATCTAGACCCAACACTTTTTTTGCCTGTACAAAAGGACTTAGCCTCAGGCTAAAAGGAAAGGGTTTTGTTTGTTTCTGGTTTTTTTGGTTTTTTTTTTTAGATGCCATAAAGCCATCTACCATAGAGCTCATTTTGTCCTAAATTGGAGGCTGGGGG
>NW_027856695.1:0-258 GCF_054177405.1 Leptonychotes weddellii
AATGCTTCTTTTCGGGGTACCTGGGTGGCTCAGTCGTTAAGTGTCTGCCTTCAGCTCAGGTCATGATCCCAGGGTCCTGGGATCGAGCCCCACATCGGGCTCCCTGCTCCACGGGAAGCCTGCTTCTCCTTCCCACTCCCCCTACTTGTGTTCCCTCTCGCACTGTCTCTCTGTCAAATAAATAAAATCTTTAAAAAAACAAAAAAAAGAATGCTTCTTTTCCTCCCACACCCTACCACCACATCAGTATGATGCCTA
>NW_027856696.1:0-258 GCF_054177405.1 Leptonychotes weddellii
GTGTAAGACTGTTGCATCACAGACCTGTACCTCTGAAACAAATAATACATTATGTGTTAAAAAAAAAAAAAGAAGATAGCAGGAAGGGAAGAATGAAGCGGGGGAAATCGGAGGGGGAGACAAACCATGAGAGACGATGGACTCTGAGAAACAAACTGAGGGTTCTAGAGGGGAGGGGGTGGGAGGATGGGTTAGCCTGGTGATGGGTATTAAAGAGGACACATACTGCATGGAGCACTGGGTGTTATATGCAAACAA
>NW_027856697.1:0-258 GCF_054177405.1 Leptonychotes weddellii
CTGCAGTAGGGAGGAATAACACAGAGTTTGTGAGCAGATTTGTCTGCCTTGGGCACAGAAAAAAAAAGTGTAGTTTAAGAGTGCAACTAGAATATAAAAGGAACTGGCCCTAGAATCCTGACAAATGCTGGCAGCTGCTTCCCAGGTGCTGGCCAGCACCACTGTGGACCTTTTCCCTTCACCTTGATAGCTTAGATAGCAGCAGGGTCTGGGTGCCTTAGCTGGCCTGCCATCCTAGTGAACACCAGGTCCCTAGCC
>NW_027856698.1:0-258 GCF_054177405.1 Leptonychotes weddellii
ATAATGAAACATTTAAAACCTTTTCTAAAAGCTCCCCAAATCCCTTATGTATTGTGCAACATAATTCTTGATTTTAAACTCATCTTTATACTGTAAGTTTTATTTTTGCTTAGAAGGGAAAAGTCAAAATCTACTTAGGAAATGTACAAGAACATTGTACATTGTACAAATGTACAAGAGTGTTTCTTGTTTTTGTTTTTGCAAACAGACTTAAAACATTTTATTTCATTGATTGCTCATTGCAAACAGGTTTTACAT
>NW_027856699.1:0-258 GCF_054177405.1 Leptonychotes weddellii
CTCCCTTCCCCAATCTTCATGACACTGATTTGAATTTAACTCATTCCAACAAATATTTATTGAGTGCCTGACTGCTCTATACCAGGGGCTCAGCTCAATGTTTTGTTATTAACAACACCAGTGGTTACCCTTTCTGTAGTGTTACTATGTGTCAGGCTTTGTGTTAGCATTTTGTATATTTGGTGTCAAAATCCCCTGAGATAGAGTTTATTGTCTCTATTTTCCCTTTTTTGTAGTTGACCTCATGGAGACCAGAGA
>NW_027856700.1:0-1962 GCF_054177405.1 Leptonychotes weddellii
CCCTTCCACATTCCTCTTGGCAATAGTATAAACACTGTTGTTTTGCAATTTGCTGGAAACAGTGTCAGCATTTAAATGACATTCCTTAATCTGAAACTGAAGTTCATTTTCATTGGGAATATCCTTCCATGTGGCAAGGAAGACCTGGCGCTCCATTTTGCCATCTTCTACAAAAAGCACATTGAGTGGGATGAGGCAGCTGAAGTAAAAGACATCAATATTGTTTTTCACAGCCACCTGCAGGTTATTCAGAGGTTCCATCTTCATGACTGGGCCCAAGGTGTTGAGAGGCAGGGAGACATCAATGCTCTGGTTTGGCATGAGCGGTGTATGGATGGCCAGAGGAGTGCTGGGGATGACACCAAAGCTATTCTTGTTAAACTGGATTGCAAAGTCTGTCATGTGCTGCAGGGCTTTGTTGGTGAAGTTCATTTCCATATAGATGTGCCCCTGGTGGTGAGTAAATGTTCCGGAAATCTCCAAGCCTTTAGCTTTTACTGCAGGCAGCCAGACAGCCTTAGGAGCCACATATCCACCAGGTGCCATGCCTATTCCTGTGGAGAGTTCAAACAGGTTATTCAGACCACTGCTGACCACAGCAGGAGTAGGTGAAGGAGCAAAGGTTGCAGGCACTGATGAGGGGATGAAGGATTGTCCCACTGCCGGACTTCCTCCAATGCCCCCGCCAAGGTCACTGCCAAGCAGACTATCTAGTCCTCCTCCCAAGAGATCCACTGCTCCCATCTGCATGGAGGACACCTGTGGCACATTGACTGGGGGACCGAGGTCAAGGTTTAAGAGGTCTCCTAGAAGGTCACCTTGGGAGGGGATAACCTGAGGCTGTTCCAGGGTCGTGGCTGTGGTGGTGCCAAAAGGGCTGTCACCTGCATCAGTGCTCCCATGATGTATTGGCAAGTGTTTGCGATGGATTCCATGACTTCCTTCCACAAAAGCATTGGGAGGCTTATGGTACACCGAAGCCAAAGATCCAGTGTGGCAGATTAGCTCATCCAGCAGAGTTGGCTCAATAAGATCTGTCTCCTCAGAGATCAGTGGCTTCTCAGACAAGACTACTTCTTTGGCTGTGACAGGGTCCGTTGAGAGAAGGCGCCAATAAATATAGCCTCAGTCTCGAAGGTCAGGATTATCAGAATCTTGTGTTGCCAAACTCAAGACTTGCTGTACCAACTCCTGTGTTTCTGATGGTTTCTTAAACAGCTTCACGATGGCAGTAAGCAGAGTGAGCTGCACCTGGGTGCTTTCATCATGAAAACCCTCCAGGAAGCTCTCTAGTAACTCATCTGCATTGTCAATTCTCTCAGCATATTCTCCCACAATCCAAATCATAGCTGCTCGAGCGTCTGGTTCATCCAGTGAGTCTAAGTTCTCACACAGAGTGGCAATGATACTTTCATACTTGTTGGGGTATTTGCAAAAGATGTCCCTGATGACGACAATTGCCTCTTGGACCACGTAATTTACTTTGGTCTGGATGAGATCAAGCAATGTGCTTACACAGCGCTCAGCAGATTGCTCCACTTTGATGGCACACCGTCCGATGGCCCGCACAGCCTTGCGAACAAAGTCAACATCCACCTCTGTGGCATATTCCTTTAATTCCGCCAGAACCTGAGCAATGTTAGCTTGGGATGCTAAACGAATCATGATGTCCAGTTTCTCTAGTTTAACATAGATGGGATCATTGTACTTCACAAAGAAGACTTTGATTTCCTGCTTCAAGATTTCAGGCCTTTTCTGGACAGTTAGATTGATATTCCTCAGGGCGACGTACTGCACCTCTGGCTCCCCAGACAGCAAAGTGACAAGTGGAGGGGCCAACTTCTTCAGCAGCATATTGTAGTAGTCGGAGTCCTTGGGTAACAACTCCAGAAACTTCATTAGGACTTTTACCGCTGAAAGCACCACTGCTGAGTTGGCATGAGATAGCCGGGGAGTCACACG
>NW_027856701.1:0-258 GCF_054177405.1 Leptonychotes weddellii
AGATCTGTAAGATTAAGCCTCCTACTTACTTTCCCATGTTAAAGGAGGGAACCTCTGACGACAAAAGGGATGGACCTTCATGTTACAAATATAAATGGGACCCACTGCGCTCACAAGCTGGGAGGAATGACATCCCATCTGCTCTACGAGTAGCACAGACATGTCGTGTTTGACAAGCGCAGCTCAGGGAGAGTCGGTGCTTTGAAAACATTCTGAATGGTTCTAAAACATCTCTTAGAATAATGCTTGTGATCAGAA
>NW_027856702.1:0-258 GCF_054177405.1 Leptonychotes weddellii
GCATAGGATTATTTGAACAACTGGAAAATCGGGTTCATTCCCCAACGACTGTGTAACTCAACTAGGACCTTGACCCATTCTATGTGGCTGGGATGATGGAATCATCCCCTAAAAGCCATAGCATACCCCACTCCGTAGGGTTAACTGTGGACTTCTGGAGATAATGGATGGCCCCACTTTCATTAAGAATGGGCTGGATGATGCACTTGGGGATGGCCTTATCTCCGGACTAGTCTTCTCCCACTTGCCAGTGATGCC
>NW_027856703.1:0-258 GCF_054177405.1 Leptonychotes weddellii
GGACCTCAAAAGAAAGCTGGTATAGCAATTCTTATATCAGACAAATTAGATTTTAAGCTAAAGACTGTAGTTAGAGACACAGAAGGACACTATATCATTCTTAAAGGGTCTATCCAACAAGAAGATCTAACACTTGTAAATATCTACGCCCCCAACATGGGAGCAGCCATCTACCTAAGCCAACTGTTAGCCAAAATAAAGAGTCATATTGATAACAATACGTTAATTGTAGGAGACCTCAATGCTCCATTCTCAGCA
>NW_027856704.1:0-258 GCF_054177405.1 Leptonychotes weddellii
CTCTCAAATAAATAAATAAAATCTTTAAAAAATAATAAAAAATAAATAAATAAATAAATAAAATAAATAAACCTGTGCTCAAGTTCTGGTAACACTCCCTCTGCTCTGCCCCCAGGTCCCCAGGTAAGTAAGCCCTGGTCTCCCTTTCCTTCCCCCAAGTGCGAATGGCCCAGGGGTGGCTGCTTCCTGACGTCTCTCACTAGCCCCTCGCCGGCCACTCTGGTGCCCACTCCAGTGCCAGCCAGCCGTGCTGGGCCC
>NW_027856705.1:0-258 GCF_054177405.1 Leptonychotes weddellii
CCCATAAACCTAGGCAAGCAGATTTCTGGCGAGAATATCAAAAGAATGAGCAAGTTTCTGATACATGTATTTGCCATGGTGCTACAAGACAGATAAGCTCAGCAAACAGTGGACTGGTTTGCAAACAGAATTGAGAGGACATATAGTGAGCCCAGAAATGCTGGGTTTTGTACTAGACAGGAAAATAAAAGTTTCTCATTTCTAGCCTTGTCAGTCAGTAAAACATCATTCAATTAAGATATGACCTGGGGGCAAAAA
>NW_027856706.1:0-258 GCF_054177405.1 Leptonychotes weddellii
GGATTTTGATAGGACTTGCATCAAAACCTGTAGATCAGCTTGCTATCTAAGCAATATCTTTTTTAATTCATCAGCACAGGATGATTTCTTCAATTTCTTTCAATGATTCTGTACTTTTCAGGAGACTAGTCTTATACTTCTTATGTAAAATTCATTCCTAAATATTTTACTCTTGATGCTATTTTGAACAGATTTTTTTCCTTAAAAACATTTTCAGAGTTTTCCTTGCAAGTATATGGAAACAAAATTGATTTTTTA
>NW_027856707.1:0-258 GCF_054177405.1 Leptonychotes weddellii
TAAATTGGGCAACCTGGAAGAAATAGATAAATTCCTAGAAACATACAAACTACCAAAACTGAAACAGGAAGAAATAGCAAATTTGAACAGACCCATAGCCAGCCAAGACATTGAATCAGTAATCAAAAATCTCCCCACACACAAAAGTCCAGGGCTAGATGACTTCCCAGGGGAATTCTATCAGACATTTAAAGAGGAGTTAATACCTATTCTCCTCAACCTGTTCCAAGAAATAGAAATGGAAGGAAAACTTCCAAA
>NW_027856708.1:0-258 GCF_054177405.1 Leptonychotes weddellii
AATAAAGGCAAACAAAAAACTGACCCTAAGGCAAGTTTTCTCTTATTATGCATTTTCATAGATACCCATATATTAGGTCAAATACATAATGCTATAAAAATATGACATACTACATATCAAACTTCAAGCAGAAAATATTTCTTAGAAATAAAACTCCAAAGCACTCATCACTGAAGAAGTTCAAGAT
The DNA here is from genome assembly GCF_054177405.1 of Leptonychotes weddellii. Classification (NCBI taxonomy): domain Eukaryota; kingdom Metazoa; phylum Chordata; class Mammalia; order Carnivora; family Phocidae; genus Leptonychotes; species Leptonychotes weddellii. The sequence continues at coordinate 188 of NW_027856708.1, forward strand.
ATCACTTAAAGGGTATAAAACTTTACTATTTTCTTTTTTTTTTTATTCTTATGTTAATCCCCATACATTAC
>NW_027856709.1:0-258 GCF_054177405.1 Leptonychotes weddellii
CAGGTGAAGACGGAGGCAGGGATTGGATGCAGCCACAAGCCAAGGAGAAGCTGGAGCCACCAGAAGCTGCAAGACATAAGGAGAGATCCTTCCCTAGACGTTTAAGAGGAACCGTGACCCTGCCAACACCTTAATTTCAGACTTCTGGCCTCCAGAACTGCAAGAGAATAAATTATTTTTGGTTTCTTTTTTTTTTTTTTTAATTTTTTTTAATTTTATTTTTTTTATATTCTTATGTTAATCCCCATACATTACATC
>NW_027856710.1:0-258 GCF_054177405.1 Leptonychotes weddellii
GAGCGAGCACAGCAGGGAGGGATAGGGGGAGAGGGAGAGTCTCAAGCAGACTCCCCGCTGAGCTCAAGCTCCATCTCACCACCCTGAGATCATGACCTGAGTGGTAATCGAGAGTAGGACACTTAACTGACTGAGCCACCCAGGCACCCCATGCACATCTTTTTAAAAGCAACTTTACCTTTATCTTCTTTCCATAATACTGTAATAGCCGTATCTGTATCTTTTCAATCCATCACTCAGATTGTCCTGAAACTTGAA
>NW_027856711.1:0-1962 GCF_054177405.1 Leptonychotes weddellii
CCACCCCACCCCCCACTCCAGCAACCCTCAGTTTGTTTCCTGAGATTAAGAATTCCTCATATCAGTGAGGTCATATGATACATGTCTTTCTCTGCTTGACTCATTTCACTCAGCATAATACCCTCCAGTTCTATCCATGTCATTGCAAATGGCAAGATTTCATTCCTTTTGATGGCTGCATAATATTCTGGAAAACAGTATGGAGGTTCCTCAAAAAGTTGAAGATAGAGCTGCCCTACGACCCAGCAATTGCACTACCGGGTGTTTACCCCAAAGATACAAATGTAGGGATTCGAAGGGGTACATGCACCCTGATGTTTATAGCAGCAATGTCCACAATAGCCAAACCATTTCTAATTATGAATTGTGAAAATATAAAAGAAATCTCATTGTGTAATTAAATGAAGTTGCCTGTGTCAACACTAAGTAGCAGCCCACCCACATATACATATATGTTTATTTAGTAGAAAGAAAATCAGGCAATTTTTTTTTCTTTTTTAAGTGACTGGTCCTTTCACTGAAATATGATAGCAGGTAAGTAGTCAGTCACTTTAGAGGGGTGAAGAGACTTGCTTGGTTTCTAAACAAGCACAAGGAGGTGGGTGGATGAATGACTTAAGGTTGGTGTCAGTTCTAATGCTTTTAATGTTCTAGTATATAGTTAAATAATTCACCGGTGTACCATTTGCTAATGGAATGGAGTTTAGCTCTTTCACTCAGTTGGTATCAGTAGATAATTGATTCTTCAGCCTCAGGAGTCATACATATCACCGGATATGTTAAAATGCAGATTGCCAGGTCTAGATCACAAAATTTTGAATCCCTGAGTCTGTGAAAAGAGGCAAAACATGTGCATTTGTGAAACATTCTTCTGGTGATTCTGCTGCAGAGGGTCCCAGGATTACACTTTGAGAAACATTGTACTAGAGGGTTTGGTAGTGTGAGGAAAAGATCATTTCTTGTTTTTATTCTGACACAGTACCTTGTATACAATAGATACTTAATACATGCTCATTAACTTGAATTATTCCTGCTTGAGTGAATCATAGAAAAATTGCCTGGGCTCGGAAATGTTTTGCAGAGCGTTGTACACCATAATATATGAGGGAATAGGAAATGTTAACACCAAACCATATGTCTTAGGAATCACAGCTAAATCTCCTATACGATGTTTTTTCAATATGTTGATCATTCTAAGCTGCTCATTTTCTAATCCTGTGAAAGTTGCTGTGTATGTTCCATAATTCAACAAAAATGAAATAGATGATCTGGCAACTTCCTTCCTTTTCTATTATTCTAATTCACCTTGCAAATAGATGCTTTTTGAAAATATGTACATTTAGATCATTGTAATGCAATTTCATCAATGTTTGAAATTACTCTGGTTTTCATTTAAAAATAAAACCAATCTCACTTTTTTTTTTCTTTTTAAATCTGAGTAGGATTCTTTTCAAGTGAATCACTAGAATCAAGGTAAATGGAATAACCATGTGTCCCACTCCTTTTATGTGCTAAGAACTTTAAGTGTTTTACAGACATTGTGCTAAGCCTCACCACAACCCCTTAAGAAGCAATTGTACCTATTTTACAGATGCAAACACAGATTCAGAGAAGTAAACTGCTCAGTCACCTAGCTAGTAGCCACTAGGACTGTAAGGGATTGTTACCTGACATTTTAATTGACCCTTTTCCAGCACACATATTTTTTTTAAAGATTTTATTTATTTATTTGACAGAGAGACACAGCAAGAAAGGGAACATAAGCGGGGGTGGGGGGGAGGAGAGGGAGAAGCAGGCTTCCCGCTGAGCAGGGAGCCCGATGCGGGGCTCGATCCCAGGACCCTTGGATCATGACCTGAGCCGAAGGCAGTCGCTTAACCAACTGAGCCACCCAGGCACCCCATCCAGCACACATATGTTATCAGGACTTACTGAAATGATTCCTTTGGAAAAAAATTCATT
>NW_027856712.1:0-258 GCF_054177405.1 Leptonychotes weddellii
TCTTCATCTGCACAGTGAGGAGGCTCCCAGAATTTTTCAGTGTTTATCTTCTTGGACAATCTTGACTGCTCTCAGGCACACGGCTGCTCATTCTTCCCTTCAACAGAGCAGGTGCACAGGGCTTGTGCTGTGTTTTGATGCCCACAGGTCATCTTCTTTCAATGATGTCTCTGTGGTTTTCCTCGGTGAAATAGCCCTATCCTCCCTCCCACCCAGTACACGTGGTTTGGGTGGGTTCAACACCTCCACGCAGCTCAA
>NW_027856713.1:0-258 GCF_054177405.1 Leptonychotes weddellii
GGAAGGCCGGGCTGTGGTCGTTGGCGTCCAGCACTCGCACGCTGAGGGCGGCCGTGGCGGAGCGCGGCGGGCGGCCGCCGTCCTGGGCCACCAACTCCAGGCTGTAGGCGGCCTGGCTCTCGCGGTCCAGCTCCTGTAGCAGCACCAGGTCCGCGCACTGGGCGCCGTCCGCGCGCGTCTGCAGTTCCACGCGGAAGGGGCTGTGAGGCTCGGCCAGGCGCACGCTCTGCAGCCCGTTGGCTCCCACGTCCTCGTCCA
>NW_027856714.1:0-258 GCF_054177405.1 Leptonychotes weddellii
ATTGTACACGCCATTTTTAAAGAAAATTTTTTAATAGATTTTATTTATTTGAGAGGGAGAGAGAGTGAAAGAGAGCGCACAAGCAGGGGGAGTGTCAGGCTGAGGGAGAAGCAGGCTCCCCGCTGAGCAGGGAGCCCCACGTGGGGCTCGATCCCAGGACCCTGAGATCATGACCTGACCCGAAGGCAGACGCTTGACCAACTGAGCCACCCAGGTGCCCCTGTCCACGTCTTTTAAAATCAGGTCTCTGTCACTGGC
>NW_027856715.1:0-258 GCF_054177405.1 Leptonychotes weddellii
AAAAAATATACATCTAAGTAAAATTAAAAAATAAATAGTACCTCGGTAGATAAATGATAGATATATAGTACAGTTGGCACACAATGTTACATTAGTTTCACGTGTACGATATTGTGATTCAACTCTGTATGTTAAACTATGTTTAACTCAAGCATACCTGCTGTCACCTTACAACATTAATACAGTATCACTGAGTATATTCCTTATGCTGTGCTTTTATGCCTGTGACTTACTCATTCTTTAACTGCAAGTCTGTAC
>NW_027856716.1:0-258 GCF_054177405.1 Leptonychotes weddellii
AAAAGATTTTATTTATTTATTTGCGAGAGAGAGAATGAGAGACAGAGAGCATGAGAGGGAGGAGGGTCAGAGGGAGAAGCAGACTCCCTGCCGAGCAGGGAGCCCGATGCGGGACTCGATCCCGGGACCCCAGGATCATGACCTGAGCCGAAGGCAGTTGCTTAACCAACTGAGCCACCCAGGCGCCCCTATTTATTTATTTTTTTAAAGATTTTATTTATTTATTCATGAGAGACAGAGAGAGAGAGAGAGAGAGAG
>NW_027856717.1:0-258 GCF_054177405.1 Leptonychotes weddellii
ACTAAAATGTGAATACTGATTATTTTTCAGCGAGGAAATTTTAAGAAATGAAGATGTTACTTTCCATAGCTCAGGGCAAATAAATTTAAAAACCTATAGAAAATAGAGAATTATCTGGGATAACACAATTGACCAAAACAATCAAAAGTGCCACAAGACAATTCCCCCATTCATTAAGGTAGAATAACTGGATTTTTTAAAGCCCTTTAGAGTCATTCAACAAAACTTTTACAGGACTAAAAATCTTGCCATTTGCAA
>NW_027856718.1:0-258 GCF_054177405.1 Leptonychotes weddellii
ATTATTTAGAGAAGTCAAGGAGTTTCATTGGTCAGAACTTCCTAACCTGTACTAAATTCTTTTTTTTTTGTACTAAATTATTTCTGATTTATTATACATTTAAGACAAAACTTAATCAACCAGCATTCCATTCTAGATATTTTTTTCTCTTTTTTTTAAGATTTATTTATTTATTTATTTATTTATTTGAGAGAGAGAGAGCACATAAGTGTGCATGGGGGGAAGAGCACATGGGAAGGGAGAGGGAAGGGTAAAGAA
>NW_027856719.1:0-258 GCF_054177405.1 Leptonychotes weddellii
CCCACGATCAGCTTGGAGCCCAGGAGGGAGAGAGACTGCTGGGAGTGCAGGCCCAGGAGCCACTGAGTTCTCCACAAACCCTGGCCTGGAGCTGCAGCAAGAGAGGGGTTGTCTGCTTGCCAAGAGGGACAAAACTGCCCCAGAGAGATGGAGAGAAAAGGGAGAGGAGGAGGTGAGATCTGCAACACAAAGAGAAAGGGTCCAAAAGGTCATTCGTTGTGTGGCTGGTCTGGGCGCCCCCTTCTGTGTTTCCAGCCA
>NW_027856720.1:0-258 GCF_054177405.1 Leptonychotes weddellii
GAGCAGGGAGCCAGGACCCTAGGATCATGACCTGAGCCGAAGGCAGCTACTTAACCGACTGAGCCACCCAGGAGCTCCTAAAGGTGTCTTTAAAAAAATTCAAGGGTCACCTGGGTGGCTCAGTCAGTTAAACATCTGCCTTCAGCTCAGGTCATGATCTCAGGGTCCTGGGATCGAGCCCCACATCAGGTTCCCTGCTCAGTGGGGAGCCTGCTTCCCCCTCTCCCTCTGTCCCTCCCCCTGCTCTTGCAAGCGAGC
>NW_027856721.1:0-258 GCF_054177405.1 Leptonychotes weddellii
AGGCACCAGGCTGCTCCCTGTGCTTCTGACCCACTGGCAGATTGGAGTTTCCAACCACCTCCTCCTTAGGTTCTTCGAACTTGCCAGAGCAGCTCACAGACCTCGGGGGCACTGCCTTGTGCTTCCCAGTTCCTTAAAGGATATGATAAAGGACACGAAGAGTGAGGTGCCAGACAACTGAGTTTCTGTCGTCATGGAGCTTGGGGCCGGCTCATCGTAGAAGAGTTGTTTCCCTAAGCGTGGAAGGTCTCCAGAAAG
>NW_027856722.1:0-1962 GCF_054177405.1 Leptonychotes weddellii
ACATCTTCTTTATCCATTCATCTGTTGATCATTTATTATTGCACTGTGTTGAGCTATGAGCATCCTGAAAGCCAAAGCAAAGTGAGTTCACTGTTCAATAAGAATAGTAAAATAACAATAGACCCTATGCTTCTGTAGCACACAGCTCTGTGTCAGGCTCTGTACTAAGCACTGGACATATATTAAAATATTTCAGTGAGAAACAAAGTTTCTTTGACCACTTACTATTGAATTCTAAGTTAAATTTCTCAACAGTTTATTCCACTATACAGAACGTTTCATTCCTATTTTTCAATGAGGCAACTGGTACTCCAAAACAGTTAAGTCATACCCAAGATCCCACCCCCAGGAGGCGGCTCACCTGAGATTTGAACCTACGCCTTTGGGACTGCAAAGTCTTCCTGCCACACGCTGAGGCCACTCCAGAAGGCTGTGCGTGAATCTGACAGCTCTCTGTTGAGAGACTCTGACGTGCAATGTCTAAAGGCTTGACGAGGGGCTCTTGCCAGGCGATACGTGTACATATTTGTATGTAAAAGTTTATAGTTGAACGCTTTTTAGATCAAGAGCCTGAACACAACACAAGTGTTCCCAATAGTATTCTGCTAGGATTATCAAACTTTGAATTCATAGAATGACACTTGTTGAGAAATGGTTTTGGGTCAAGTCCACCGTGGCTGATGACGTGAGCATCTGTAGGCCAACAATCGTGGAGGCTCTGAGGGGAGGGGGCAGGTCTCACCCAAAGCTTTCCGAGACAGCCTAGGGGGTCTTCCCGGTGATGCACTCACCGTAATGATTCATAGTTATTTATAGATTTTGGTTAACAAGGGTTTGAAAGAACTAGTTGCAGCTTTGCAAGTCTTTGTACACAAAATGTGTGCGTGTGGGTGCTGAAATACTTTCTCGTTGCCGAAGTGAAACTATCTAATACTGGAAATACCCAACACTGGTTTGGTCAGTTCAGAATATTCTGGTAGAGATCCTGCATATTATCAAGCATATGACAGCTTCCTCGTACGCCGTTATCAACCATTACACAGAACCGATACTGCTTTTCTATCTGCGTCTTAAGGAGGTGATACAATGTGAAGTGATTTACACCTGTTACCTCCCTTGTTCCTGGTTGATGTTGCTCATGCCGGAGAGGCTTAAACGCTTGCCGTCTCCTTAATGCTGCGTTCGCCTCCAGCCTGGGAGAGGCACACGCCCGGCTGGATAAAATGCTGGTGGATAAGATCAGCAGTCTATTGCATAGCATGAGGATAAAGCTATGCTGCATAAGTAGCGTAGACGCATCTCCTATTCCCCCCCCCTTCTCTTTAAAATAAGAGAAGGAAGATTTTGTTGGATAAGCGCATGACGTGGAAGTGTATGCGGTATATACTGAGTAGAGTAAGGAGAATGTGGGCGGAAAGAACAATGGGCGGTGCACGCCACCAGCTAGCTGTGCTCAAGCAGATCAGTCTCTCCCTGCTCCAGGCTCCTCACCCTTGGAGTAAGAGAAAGAACTGGGTGTTTCTGGCCTGAGAGTCAGCATCCTGTAAGAGGTCTTCCACGTATTTTTTTTTTAAAGATTTATTTATTTGAGAGAGAGAGTGAGAGAGAGAGAGAGCACAAGAGGGGGGAGCGGGAGAGGGATGAAGCAGACTCCCCGCCGAGCAGGGAGCCCGATGCGGGGCTCGATCCCAGGACCCTGGGATCATGACCTGAGCCGAAGGCAGACACTTAACCGACTGAGTCACCCAGACGCCCAAATCATTCTTTTTTTTTTTTAAGATTTTTATTTATTTATTGAGAGAGAGAGAGAGCATGAGAGAGAGGAAGGTCAGAGAGAGAAGCAGACTCCCCGCCGAGCAGGGAGCCTGATGCGGGACTTGATCCCGGGACTCCAGGATCATGACCTGAGCCGAAGGCAGTCGCTCAACTGACTGAGCCACCCAGGCGCCCAGTCTTCCATGT
>NW_027856723.1:0-258 GCF_054177405.1 Leptonychotes weddellii
CTCTCATGCTCTCTCTCTCTATCTCATTCTCTCTCTCAAATAAATAAATAAAATCTTTAAAAAAAAAAAAAACATATGGGAATGCTGATTGTATAAGGTGAACTTTAAATCTGCAGAATCTCCGAGAATGAAACAGTACAGTAGTTGCCATCCAAGGAGCAGTTGAAGGTCAGGCTTTGAGGTGCATTAATTCTTTCAATATTAAATCTTGTAAAAATGGTACTTTATTGTTATTAAGTGGAGGTTCTGAAAAGGCCC
>NW_027856724.1:0-258 GCF_054177405.1 Leptonychotes weddellii
ACATCAAAAACTAATGATGTATTGTATGGTGACTAACATAACATAATAAAATTTTTTTTAAAAAGCCATTTTTAAAAAAGATTTTATTTATTTATTTGACAGAGAGAGAGAGCACAAGCAGGGGGAGCAGCAGAGGGAGAGGAAGAAGTAGGCTTTCCGCAGAGCAGGGAGCCCGATGTAGGGCTCAATTCCAGGACCCTGGGATCAAAGGCAAACGCTGAACTGACTGAGCCACCCAGGTGCCCCCTATAAAAGCCA
>NW_027856725.1:0-258 GCF_054177405.1 Leptonychotes weddellii
AGTCAAAAACTCCAGATTGCAATGCTTGTTCTGCCACTCATTAACTATGAGACGTGAACCCAGCACAACAAACTTTCTGAGCCCAGTCTATTTTAAAAATAGCAAAGATATCACCAATTTTACAGGAGTTTCTAGAATAAATGAAGGAATGAAACAGGAAACACTCAGTGCAGTCCATAGTAGGTGCTCAATTTATGTTAAAAAATTATGTTAACTCAAAAAAGGACAAAACCTTAATTCAGAATGAATGGCTTTCAA
>NW_027856726.1:0-258 GCF_054177405.1 Leptonychotes weddellii
TCACCACATCAAAAACCAATGATGTATTGTATGGTGACTAACATAACATAATAAAATTTAAAAAAAAAAAAGAAGAAACTGAACCAAAATTATTGGTCTGCCTAGTGACTCAAACTACTCTAAATTGTTTTGAGTCCAATAAAAAAAAAAAGGATGATGATAATGGAACATAACACATTTGAATTACAAAAAGGAAGAAAAGAAACCATGTGTACATAGCAATAAGAGAAGGAGATGGATAGAGAGAAAGAGAAGAGA
>NW_027856727.1:0-258 GCF_054177405.1 Leptonychotes weddellii
ATTTCTGACATTGTGCCGTGTTTATACTATGTATCTCTCTACCTCTCTGTTTATCTATCATCTATCTATCTATCTATCTATCTATCTATCTATCATTTATCTATCATTGTTTATCTAAGAACCAGGTGCAGACAGCATGACCCTTCACCTTCAATACGGCAGTGTACAGATCCTCAGAGCATGGACATCCTTTCCCATATCCACGATATGATGTTCACACTCAGGAAATTGAACATCGATGCAACACTCTTGTCTACC
>NW_027856728.1:0-258 GCF_054177405.1 Leptonychotes weddellii
AGGATCATGACCTGAGCCAAAGGCAGTCACTTAACCAACTGAGCCACCCAGGTGCCCCGACATTGTCTTTTTTCCATTGGACATTCTTTCCTGCTTTGTCAAAGATTAGTTGACCATAGAGTTGAGGGTCCATTTCTGGGCTCTCTATTCTGTTTCATTGATCTATGTGTCTGTTTTTGTGCCAGTACTTAGTCATCTAGTCTCATGGCTTAGATTGTCACTTGGATCTATTAAACTCTAAATCTCAACCAATGGACC
>NW_027856729.1:0-258 GCF_054177405.1 Leptonychotes weddellii
ATTTAAGCAGAAGAGAAATTTACAGGATATAGGAAGCTCCGAGAATTTCGGAAGGATTAGGGAACTGGGAACAACCTCAAATTACACCACCAAACATTTCCTACATGCACAGCATTGCTGCCACTGCTGGGCGGGTGTAGAGAGCACGGTGCCAACTAATGTGCTTCTCAGTTGCCCTTACTGCTGCACCCCCCCCCCCCCACCAGCAAGAGTAGTGTCTGCAGTGTCCCTGCTGTTTGCATACCAGCTTATGCTGCC
>NW_027856730.1:0-258 GCF_054177405.1 Leptonychotes weddellii
GAACAAGGGTTAATCCTCAGGTGTGTTTCAAATCCCATCACATATCTCCTTATAAAACTTGATTTTTTGAAGTGCATTGGCCACAGTAACATAAGCATCCACTTTATGGAACTAGAGAACAAAGAGCAAAATAGACCTAAAACAATCAGAAGAAAAGAAATAATGAAAAGTTAAAAGAGAATACATGGAATTGAAAACATCAAAACAATAGAGAAAGTAAATGAATTCAAAAGCTAGTTCTTTGAAAAGACCAATAAC
>NW_027856731.1:0-258 GCF_054177405.1 Leptonychotes weddellii
ACCTCCGGCACTGACCTCCGCACTGACTTCCGGGCACTGACCACCCACACTGACCTCCGGCACTGACTTCCGGGCACTGACTTCCGGCACTGACCTCCGGCACTGACCTCCGGCACTGACCACCCACACTGACCACCGGTACTGACCTCTGGCATTGACTACCCACACTGACTTCTGGGCACTGACCTCCGGCACTGACTACCGGCACTGACCACCCACACTGACCACCGGCACTCGCTAGCATTTATCCAACATGAC
>NW_027856732.1:0-13265 GCF_054177405.1 Leptonychotes weddellii
TTTTAGCCATTCTGACTGGTGTGAGGTGGTATCTCATTGAGGTTTTGATTTGGATTTCCCTGATGCCGAGCGATATTGAGCACTTTTTCATGTGTCTGTTGGCCATTTGGATGTCTTCTTTGGAAAAATGTCTGTTCATGAAAAGATGACCAATTTTTATAAACATAATTAGCAGGGAATAACAACCAATTGACTGACTATTCTTCTCTCTACCCCCTCTCCAAAAAAAGCTTCCATAATCACTTTACAAAGAGAATGCTAGGTTAACATTGAACTGCACCAGGATTTATAGTGTTTAACAATTTCTTGGAGATAATAAAATAAGTGAAATTATATGTAACCTGCTTAACTTGGTGCTGGTCCAAGGACCGTGCAATGAAAATCAGAAGAAAACAATAAGAGAGAACACAGCTGCCTCCTTCCAAATAAATCCAAGTCATTCTGCCACCAAATCAGAAGTCTGTCAAATGCTGACTGTATTCCAAATAAAATCCATTCAACTAAAAGCTTTCTTCCATGGTGGAGGGGCTCATCAAGAAGGAAATTACCGTGGTCTCCTGATGACTTGTGAGTGATGAGTAGCTGACAGAAAGAAGTCTATACATTTAAGTCTTTGTCATGTGACCACAGAATGAATCAGATGAACTGTCACAAACAAGACTTATTTTTCATACAGAGGGACAAACTTCAGAAGATGTTGTTCTGCTATGTACACAGTGGAGGAAACACCATCATGGTCTACATGCAAGTGTATAATAGATGGAACAGCCCAATATGCAATGAACAGTGAGCTAATGGTCTCTGGTTTGTCAAACATTGTTAAACATTGTCATTTTTTCATTGGTCAACCAGATATGTTAGCCAGGCCTTAGAAAGCACAGGCAAAAATGCCATAATTTGCCAAACCAGAACAAGGAGCGAACAAAACTGAGAAGAAAGACATTCACGAATGGCTTAATTTGTGCCTACTCCACAGCTGTAGGATTGAACATAATCCTTTGTTTATTTTAGATGAGGTCATGGATGTACCTGAGACATTTTAGACCATAGCAGCCAAAGTTAACTGTGCCTGGATTTATACCTAGGTGTTACCTTTGCCTTATCTCTCTGCTAAGGGATCCACCTTATTTCAAGATTGTTCCTTACTTAACTTGTGTTGGCTTTACAGACTACAGGTTATGACTAAAGGGGTCATCAGTGATGAATTGTTCATGGGCATTTGTCACTTGTGGGCATTCTTCTCCAGTTAAACATTGACCAGTGATGATAGGCACCACCTTTTTCTAGTTATCTTGGTTTGGCAAGTGCATTCCTTCCCAACACATTTCACTACTCAAAGATATCTATTCCTGCCTGTGATAGTGATTCAAGCCATTTAACTAATTGGGGAAGACACCAGAAAGTTATCCTCTGCTTTAAATGATAGTCTTAAAGAACTCATAGATCAAAGGCAAGTGAGGAGCCTGCAAGGTCAATGTCCTCTAACTCATTCTCAATCAGGCAGTGTGCCACTACTTCCTGCCTCTTTTTTTTCCTAGGACTTCATTTCACCCACCAAATGCTGCTCACCAGCTGACAATAAGACCCTGGCCTGGCTTAGAGTCGACTGGGGAAGGGACAGAGGTAAGACAATTGCTAGGTCCTAGTCTGAGACCTATTAGCCACCTGCTGGCACAGCAGGAAGTGCCATGGAACTGATGCAGTTGGGATGCAGTGGCCTTGAACCTTGGCAGACAATTGGATTGGTTCCCCAGTGGTAGGGGAGGGAGGTGCCCCAGAAAACACACATGTGCATTCACAGTTTACTCTCCCAAAAAGGGGCAAGCCCACACCTTCCCTGAGCCTCTGATGTGGTGATAGCCTGGCCGTGGGGGTTGGCTTTAGCTGGAAGATTGGCATGATACAGAAATCCATCTACCAGATCTGGGACTAAAGGCCTCTAGCCCTGGAGACACCTAGCTGTCACACCTCTGCCCACCCGTGCAGAAAAAGAGATGGGAAAACAAAAAAGAATTGAAAGAGTAGACCAGCATTTATCTGTTGAAAAGAAACCTGAGGTCATTGATAGAGGTAGGCTGGGAAAATAACTTGACCAAAGTTAGGATGAGTCTGAATCTAGTCCGGGGAACAAGGCAGTGGCTAGATAGAGGGGCTATGTGAGTGGCTAGGGGAGACAGAGGATTGGTAGCCAGTCTACTCCCACTGGGATTCCTCAAATATTGTCACAGCCAAGTCCCGGTACATCCCTTCCTTGGGTCCTGAGTAGAGATGATATGTCAGGAATGGCTGTCATGCTGTACCAGAAAACCAATTTTTAAGACCTCAAGGGAATATAGCAGACCCATCTTGAGGTTCTGCTTACCTTGACTGGTTTTAAAGTTTCCTAAATGTGCACTTATAAGGGTTATATTGCTGTGAGCTGTTATTTACAAAGCATTTTCATTGTGGGTGTTTGTTTTGTTTTTAATCATCATCCAGACATCACAACACCCTGGTGAGTAAAAAATAAAGCTAGCAGTGCAAGGCTGAGTTTCAATCAGGAAGCATCAAACAAAGCCAATCAAGCATTTATAAGCTGGGGGAAAATGATCTTGATTCAATCTAATTTGTGGGGAAAGATTTCAAAGTCAGTTCTTGATTTTCCAAATGAATACAACCATTTCTAATTTGATTTGTCTGAAAACTCGCAGGACTGACTGGCAAGCTATCGGTAAATGTAGAGGAAAGGCTGCCTTGTTAAGCTAAAGCTATCTTTAGGAGGAGCAGGATGCCAAATTAAGGTATTTTTTAATGTTTAGACAAAGATAGGCTCTTTCATTCTTTTATTTATGTATTTAAACAGATATTTATTAAGCAGTTCATATAGACCTGGCTCAGTCCTAGTGGCAAGGACGCAGCCCAGGAGACAGGTAGGCTCAGAGCTTGCACATCTGGAGCTTGCACTGCATAAGGTGAAGGACATGAAATGTGTCATCACAGGTATGATTAGGTGGCAGGAGGGAGAAGTCTATGTTGATGGAACATCATGTAACAGGGATTCCTGAAGTACCTTTTGATTTGGATGATAAGTAGGAAGAAGTGGGAGTGGGAACAGGATTGGGGTCGAGTATGAGAAAGCAGAGGAGGATAACCACTGGAAAGAAAGTCATGGTGCAGTTTTGGAATTTAAGGGAGACTAGATACCTGGCATTAGTCTATACAGGTAACATCTTGTTTCTGCCAAAGAAGGCCTTCGAGGATAGAGATCATGGCCCTTTGGTTTCATCTGAGGGTTACCTAGGGGAAGCATCTTTAATAATGAAGGGAATGCCCCACTTATGGCCGAAGAGCATGGGTACACTGGCAGGTGGTTCCCCACATGGCCTGCTTCTCCAGCTTTCCACGAGCTGGCTACATGTACATATCAGTAAACAGGGACCCACTGAGAGCCACATGCTGCCTTTGGCCTCAGAGATTATCTCTTGATTTTCTCCTATTTTGCCTACTCCCCAAGCTCTCAATTTCAGCTCCTTGGCTATGGATGCAGTATTAGTTCCATGCCTGTGTGTGCCCGTTTCTGGCCCCATATTTCATGCTTATTCCTTGTGCATTAAAGATGAACACCCCCACCTGAGTTTCAGGTTTTGCAAATAGTGGTGTCTTTCACCTAAAAACAAACCCCAGAGGAGGTTCTTGGGAGCTAGGGAGTGAAAGGGAATGACAAACACACCCAATATTAAACTGATAAACTCTCAGTTTAGCTGTAACTACCCTGAACACGCTTTAATTTCTATTTCCAAATATTGCACAAAGTTATTTGGAAATATGAATCAAGAAGCTTAAGAACATTAATAATCCTTTTTGACACTTTCACTTCTAGAAATCTATTTTCAGGAAATAATCTGGAATTAAACCAAGATTTACACACTAAGCAACCATTATTTATAATAATACAAACCTGGCTCTAAAATTAGAATAGTTATGTAAATTACGGTATATTCATATGACATACTATTTTGCCACCACTAATAACGATTTTTATGGTAAGTATGAAAATTGCTTTTAATATAACATCAAATGAAATGAACAGAACACAAATTGCATGTACAAATCAGATAAAATATATCTATATATAAATATGTAGGTATAGAAGAGAGACTACTTTGCTAAATAGCGGCTCTAACTGGCTTGTCAAATTATGGGGATTTTTATTCACATAATTAATTTTTTTTTCCATTTAAAATGAAAACTTAAAACTTTTATAATGGAAGTTTAAATTAACTAGTTTTCCAAGTATCATTTGAAAGTTTCATGACAACAATATTGAGAATTAGTAACTGCTATCAAGGGCAGTAGTGTGGATTATTGAGAGAGATAAATAATAGCAGTTAATCCAAGAAGGGACAGAAGTAGCTGGATATGAAACCCAATGATACTAGTTTTCAAATTGTTCCCACACCTGAATAATTTCAGAATTGTTTGTCCCCTCCATTGCAATCTCTAGTTATATGTCTACTCCACCAAAGTAAGCAAAGGTGACAAGTCATTATGGTGGTCAAGTCAAAAGAAAGTGTCATGTGTGAGTGTGTGTGTGTGTGTGTGTTTGTGTGTGAGAGAGAGAGAGAGAGAGAGTGTTTACTTTTTCCTTTTGAGTAAACTTTCTTGTACAAACAGCTTGGCCCATAAACAAAGCAACTTTCCACTCTACAAGCATGTACATGATGGCTTTTTAAACTAAATTCACTTTAGTGAGGAACAAATGTTCTTAGCTCTGAAAACATAATATGGGCTTCTTGTGTCCTAGGAAGAGACTGAAAAGTATCAAGTGTGTGTGCAGGGCAGGTACCCTTACCTTGCCTAGAAAATTAAGCAAATTTATAGCTCAAAAATGAATACATTTAAAAGTCAACTTCTCGATTTTATCAATAATGATCTAAAAATGAGAAGAAACATATCTAATTCTGATTATTGCTATTATCTCTAAATAAACATTTTAAGAGTTTTCCTAATAAAATAACTTTAAAAATAGAAGCTAAAACTTAATACTTATATTTGGGGTGGTGAATATGCTAGATCAACACTGTCTAAGAGAAATATAATGTGAGTCACATATGTAATTTAAAATATTCTGTAGCTGGGACACCTGGGTGGCTCAGTTGGCTAAGGGTCTGCCGGAGGCATGGGTCATGATACCAGGGTCCTGGGATGGAACCCTGAGTCAGGCTTGCTCAGCTGGGAGCCTGCTTCTTCCTCTCCCTCTGTCCTCCCTCCACCCCCACCCCATACCCTTCTCCCTTCCTCGTTCTGCTCTCTCTCTCTAATAAATACATAAAATATTTAAAAATAAATTAATTTTTCTGTGTCTATATTAAAAAGAAAGAAGTAAAGTGAAAGACATTAACTTAATTTTAATTTGAATATTGGGTTATTTACCTCAATACATGCAAATATTATTTAAACATGTAGTCAATATTAAAATTATTGAGATGTGTGTTTTTTTTTTTAATCTTTCCAGCACATCTGAATTTGATCTAGCCACATGTCAAATGTTTAATAGCCACACATGGCTAGTGGCTACTATAATAGATAGCATAGGTCTAGAGTGTCCTTATAATGGTGATGGTAGACCTTGACACCAAATTAAAAACTGTAACTGTAATTCTCTCTCTCTCCTTTTTTTTTTTTTTTGTAACTGTAATTCTCATATACTGACCTTTATTGTTCAAAAAGACTTGGGCAGAGATCCCTAGTTACCTATTCAAAATCCATTCTCCTTGCCTTTCTCGTAGTAGAACTCCAATTTATTTGAGACAATACTATGTTCAAGTGGGTAGCTACATGTCCTAACTCCCCCTGCAGATCCGTATGCTCAGGTGACTTAGTCTGGTCTACAAGGCATAGCAGGGCAGAAGCATTGGTTGGGACTTCCTGGAAGCCTTAAAAAGCGCTGACTTAGCTGGCAGGGATACTCCTTTGCCTCTGTTTCCCCCACCTCCTCTGAAGCTTTGCATTTAGATATGATACCTTAAGTTCCAGAAGCCTGCTGGGACTCTCAGGATAGAAGCCACAGAGTAAGAATGGCTTCCTTGAAGGACAGAATAGTCTGAGTCTCTAACCACTTCCTGGAGCTTCTAGTTTCTATGTTATTGTTTTGTTGAGGGAGCAGGGGAGGGTATAGATAACTGATACAAGTACTTCCAGTGGTCTTCAGATAATACAATTTTAAGTGGTTGTTATGAGATAAATTGTGTTTCCCCAGAATCCATATGTTGAAACTCTAACCCCCAGTACTTCAGAACGGGACAGTGTTTGGAGACGAGACCTTTAAAGAGGGGATTAAGTTAATATGAGGTCATTAGGGTGAGCTCTAATCCTGTCTAACTGGTGTTCTTACAAGAAGAGGAAAATTAGACACAGAGAAAAATCAGCTGTCTGGATACATAGAGGAGAGGCCAGTTAAGGACCTGGGCAGAAGGTGCCCATGTGCAAGCCAAGGAGAGAGGCCTCAGGAGAAACCAAACCTGCTGACACCTTGACCTCAGATTTCTACTCTGCAGAACTGTGAGAACATAAATTTCTGTTGTTTGAACCAAGCCAGCCAATGATAGTTTGTTATGGAAGTCCTTGTAAACTAATACATTGATAGAAGGTTTTTAAATAATTCTCCTTTTGAAATGTTTGTGTTGAAAGGTGTTTTAGACATTTTTTAAAGGATTTGGTTTATTTATTTGACAGAAAGAAAGAGTGCACAAGCAGTGGTGGTGGGAGGCAGGAGAGAGAGAAGCAGGACCCCGAGATCACAACCTGAGCCGAAGGCAGATGCTTAACCGACTGAGCCATCCAGGTGCCCCTGAAAGGTATTTTAGATGTCTTAAAGAATGTTTCTCAGTCACAGCACCAGAAAGAATAAGTTAATCATGAAGTTTATCCAACTACATAGTAACCATATTGGATGGAGAAGCCACAACTCCTAACTCATACAGTGGTTTTTCTGTAGGCCAGAACCACTTCTGCATCAGGGACATAGAAATCATTAGTGGGGGTAGATATCCTGAAGATCATATTTTTTTGAAGACTTATTTATTTATTTACTTGAGAGAGAGAGAGAGAGAGCACACACAGAGGGAGAGAAGCAGACTCCCCACTGAGCAAGGAGCCCAACATGGGGCTTAATCCCAAGACCTTGAGATCATGACCTGAGCCAAAGACATACTCTTAATTGACTGGACCATCCAGGCACCCCCCTGCCCCAAAGATCATCTTCTAATTCTCTACCTCAATTGGCTAAGAGTTAGGTGGTGTCAAAGATCTCTTACTTATATGTGAAGATCACTAAGTATAGAGAGGAACAGCTTCCCTTCAGAAGATGCTTTTACTCTCCAGTGTTAAATAAGGAGACATCCTCACTGCTAATCAGATGCTGCAAGTTTGTCATCGTATAATCATCCCAGTACAAGCTTAAATAAATATTTCTTAAGTACGTACTATCTGTAGTATGCTAGCTTCCTAGATGGGAATTCAAATTAGTCCTTTCTCCTCCTATTAAAAAAAAAGGCATTCACTTATTCAACATTTGTTGATCATCATTTTTCTGATGTAATGTTACTTTAGCTAAAATTTAGAAACTCGGTGATTAGAGCAGGATATAAAATGTGCATAAAGCATATCACAGCAGATGAACATGGATTTGGCATCAGAAAAGCCAGGGATAGGGGCACTTGGGTGGTTTAGTCATTAAGCGTCTGCCTTTGGCTCAGGTCAAGATCCCAGGTCCTAGAATCGAGCCCCACATCGGGCTCCCTGCTCGGCGGGAAGCCTGCTTCTCCCTCTCCCACTCCCCCTGCTTGTGTTCCCTCTCTCGCTGTGTCTCTCTCTGTCAAATAAATAAAATCTTAAAAAAAAAAAAAGAAAAAGAAAGGCCAGGGATATAAATTTCCTAATTATGTATCTTGGACAACTGGCTTTAATAGCGTTAAGACCCATGTTTCTCAACTTCTAAATGAAACCACAAATAGTTGTCCATTTCATAGGGTGAAATCAAAGATTGAAATCGATAAATTTTCATATTTGAAAAGAGTGGCTGGCACATACTAAATGTTCAGTACATTACTATTTTCATTACAGACTATGTTGATAAGAAGGGAATAAAAAAGAAGATATATGAAAGTATTCCTTTTAAAAAAGTAGACTGAAAAATCTACTTTGGCATAGCATTTATGGTTGCCTTTTTTTGATGGGGATGCAGGTGATTTTTTTCTGTCTACTTTTCTGTATTTTCCAAATTTCCTATAATATGTAAAGATGAATTCTCTTGTGAAAAGTGAGAATTACATATAATTTTTAAGATACTTATTGGTCCATATGCTGGTTATTTAATTATATTGGTGGGAGGACTGTGATTCTTGTGCTTTCCCAGAACAGTATCAGCTCTAATTATCTCACACATTTATAAAACATGGGGACCCACTGCTTCTTAAAACGGGTATGAGGTTGTAGGGATATCGGTCCCAAAGCACTGAAATTTCACACATACCCTGGTTATAAATTTTATGAGTAAAAACATGGAAAAAAAAAAACAAGATAATTAGATTGTCTTAATGGTTTTTGCCAGTCATGATACTTACTGTTAAAAGTTAAAAGTCTGGTAAAATTCATGTGCTTTCTAGGTTCTCCAAAGAATAGAGGACAGGCTCTTGCTATTGATTCAATATGGAATATTGTATTTGCCCGTGAATATAGAATGATGAGCATTCACCAAAACCTCAGCCTATAAAACTAAGAGTATCTTCTGGAGCTGCCTGACCTTCCATTCACCTTGAGAAACTAGCATTGAATGCTCCGTCCTCAGGGTCTGATTCTTAGCTATGTTCCTGCAGTGCTCTGCAAAATCATACAGTGTTTATAAACTTCCACAATGCATCATCCAAAACTGAAGTAAATGGTGGATTTTAGGGCATGCCCTCAGCCCCAAATCTATTCAGTCACAGGATTTCTATCAGACACATCTACTGTGGCTTGTGGAGGCTGAATGTGTCCATTTAGCCATATCCTTGATCTCAGGGTACCTTTCTTAAACGCCTACTCAATCATTTCATTTTAAAATTATTTTTAAATTATCCTTATTATTTTTAAAAGAGAAGATGTTTATTTAGCTACTGGACTGCATTGAGGCAATAAGAACAAATATGAATGTCCTTCAAAGGGCTTGTTTCCTTGGCAGAAGAAAGATAAGTTTTGGAACTTATTGTCAGAGAGGAAATGGATGTAATAATTGACCTCCTTGGGTGAGAATGGATAACCCCATAGGCTGACTTAGGAATAGAAGGATGAGCTAAACTAGGATATTAGAGAAAAAGGTGGAAAGAAATGGCAAAGAAATAAAACTATTTCAAAGGAGGGTAGTGAGTTGCATGAGAAAACCTTTAGGTGAAATATGGGAATAAGTTTTAGGAGAATTTTGGCATAGCAAATACTCATCAGAGGGGTAAATTGTTTGGGTGATTCAAATGCAGGCCTACCTATGGCACACCCCAAACATTTTGAGTATGAGAAATTCCTTTTTATGTAATAAATTACATGGACCTATAAAAGAGAATAAGTGTAAAGTTTCACTATTTTCTATTGAGGAAATAAGTAATGACAAAATGAAATAAATTAATATCTCCCTACTCACAACAGCCTGTACCTGTATTTAAGAGTTTGTGCTCATATATCTGTGAGACATGCTATGATTGCCCAAAGCTATGCTCAGGTGATGTTAAAACATGAACATGCACGTGCCTCCCTTTGTCTTCCCTACCCCCTCTTCTAGATGTCCTGTGCCTCTGGTTTTTAACCTACAGTTTAAAAGGAAGAAAAGATTAGAGAGTGTGTCAGTTATCCATTTCTGAGTTTCAGCTCCAAAGCCACCCTTCTTTGCCCTGCTTTTGACACTGAGATTGGACCCTGTAAACATTTCCTGCCCAAATGTTAGGATTTGCCAGTAGAGGGCACTAGAGAGCCACTGCGAGGAGATACCATTTGGCCGACTTCTCTACTGGGTTCCTGTCCTCCATTATTGATAGTCAGTGGGGAGACCACTAATTCTGCACACTTGAGCTCCAGCTGCGCCCTCAGCTTACACTTTCCCCACTGGTAGCAGCTCCCACAGGCAGCTTAGAGCTGTGCTGCCTGGCAAGCTTTGTTGCTATCGGCAGACTGCATGGTCCCCTGGTAACCATCCACTTGGAAGAGGTGTGAATCTCAGCCTGAGAGGCAGGCAGGGGGAGCTTTCCTTGTCACTAGTTCCTTCACTGTCTATTTTCCCTCAGCCTAGAGAAAGTACCTGATTTTTTGCACTTGCTCTTTCTGGACCATTAAGTCCTCTTTTACCCATTTTAGCAGTTAACCACCTTCTACTAGCTAATATTAAAATATATATATTATATATATAATATATATATAATATATATAATTTTTTTCTTTTCAAACATCCTGGACCTTGACAGAGGTGTCTTCTAAATCTTGCGGCACAAAGTGAAGAGCTTCTAAGAAGCCAGTCCAGCTGTCCCACAAGGAACAGATTCAGTGTCAGGTCCCTACTTCTTGAGGTCCTGATTATTCAACAAGGAGAATTTATATAAGATTATTAGGAATTTAAAAAGACACAGAAAAGTTTGAATTTATCTATTATTTTTGTAATCTAAAACGTATTCTGGAGCTCTTAACTTACTGTCCATAGATGGACTTCAGGGGTATCTAGTGCTCCAAAAATGTTATACAACATAAAATATTTTCATGATTTTCATTTTATTCTTCAAGAGATATGTGCTCCCTAAAATATTAATAATCACTGACCTAAAATCTTTAGAGTTGTTCTTGTAGAAGGCCATTTACACAGCAGGATAGACAGAGCCATAGGACTATGGTCTTCATGGGGAACATACAATGAGAAATGGTGAGCAAAGTGGGGCAATAAAAATAATTATAACACTATTATTAGCTATTAGTGATTCAATGCCTATAATATCCCAGGAGTCACCAATCTATAAAGTAGGTATTATTAGTTCTACCTTGAAGATGATGACACTGAAATATGATGAGGTCAAGTAATTTTGTCTGCATTCTGTAGCTATTATGTGGTGATGGTGGGATTTAATCTTACTGCCTTCAAAGATTATATACTCTTTTTCAACACATAGTGCCTTCATTATGTATGTTTCAACGTGATTAGTGGCACAAAAAGGTATGTTTATTTTGTTTCCCAGAAATACTAGGTCCCCATTTTGAGTTTCCATGCCCCTGCTCAAAACGCCTTCTTATTACCTTGGAATTGTCCAGATTGTTCTTCAAAACCTACCTCAAGTTCCTGCACATTCATGGAAGTCTTTTCTGAACCTACTAGCCCTGTGATTTCTCTTCCTTAATTCTTGTAACATATTTTGCATCTTGTCAAAAGTTTTCAGTGGCTGGGGAAATGGTGCTCAGGAGCACTGTTGGGAGGGCAGGGCTGTAGTCAAAGTAAGAAAGCAAGAAGCTATAAAACCAAATGAAATCACTGAGAGAATCACTGATAATCATTGAGAGCAATCAAGGTGGCAAAATGAATAAAAAGTATATGTCAAACTATTAAGGCAAATGAGAAGAGATGAGGAGGGCTGGCCATCAAAATGGTGGCTGGGAGACTAGAAAGCACATTATAAGGAGACAGGCAAAGTACGTGCCTCAGCTCTTTTTTTTTTTATTGTTATGTTACTCACCATACATTACATCATTAGTTTTTGATGTAGTGTTCCATGATTCATTGTTTGTGCATAACACCCAGTGCTCCATGCAGAACGTGCCCTCTTTAATACCCATCACCAAGCTAACCCATCCCCCACCCCCTCCCCTCTAGAACCCTCAGTTTGTTTTTCAGAGTCCATCATCTCTCATGGTTCCTCTCCCCCTCTGATTTCCCCCCCTTCATTCTTCCCCTCCTGCTATCTTCTTCTTCTTCTTCTTCTTTTTTTTTTTTTTCTTAACATATATTGCATTATTTGTTTCAGAGGTACAGGTCTGTGATTCAACAGTCTTGCACAATTCACAGCGCTCACCATAGCACATACCCTCCCCAGTGCATCAGCTCTTAATTCTGAGTTCTGAAATGGTTACCCAATGCCCAGTATGTGGATACTGGGGCAGAGAGAGGGTTAAAGTTTCCCATCCATTGAAGGCAAGGATCATTTGTTATGAGCACAATAGATACTCAATAAACTATGTTTTGATGATGATGATGAATCAAATGCTGAGTTATGTCATGCAGTAGAAGTGTGAGTGTCACAGCAAAGAAAGCATAATGGAGCTGAGTGGTGAAAGGTGCTGTGAGGAGAAGGTGGGATCTGGAATGGCCACACAAGGCTAGCAGGCACAGCACATTTGACACTGCACCATTCCCAAACCCACCCATGGTGGATTCTGCCTATGGATCATAGCAGCTTCTTCTATGCAGGCTGGACCTGGAGCCATGATTCTCCCTAGCACTATGCTCCAGAGAGCCACAGACAATCCACTGGGGTTGACATAGGCAGGGCAGGAATGCAGTAGGTGCACACTAGTATACCCTAAGGGTGGTTCCATTTTTAAGGTTTTGAAACTTCCTAGTTATTTGCTATAAAGCCACAGCCCTAAAGATCCTAAGTAATTCCCTGAACCTGGTCTTGTCTGCCTGATTGCCAGTTCTCTCTGGGCTTCCCCACAAGGCAACAACTCAAGGTCCATGGTTGGCACCCGCTGGGGGCTTCAGTACTCTGTTCCACCTCAAGAAGTCATTAAATCTTTTGAGTCTCATCCTGATTCAGAAGGTTAACCCTACTTGTGAGTTTAGAGAAGGATTTCAGTTTGGGGCTAGGTCAGGAAAGAGCCGAAGGAGAAAAGCAGCTCAGTACAGGAGCAACATGGAATGAAAAGGCTTAGAAGTGGGTATGCATAGAGTGAATTCCAGACACAGTGAAGAATCTAGGCCTGCCTAGAAAAGAAGCATTGACAAGAAACTGTGGGAAATAAACTTCAATATATTGGAGGAGCTGATTATTAAGGATTCAAAACCCAAGCACAGAAGGTTCCGTCACCAAATACAAGAGCCCCTGGTCACAAAAGGCTGAGGGAGAGTCCATCGTCTCTCAGGGCTCGTCTACCCCTCTGATTTCCCCTGCTTCATTCTTCCCCTCCCGCTACCTTCTTCTTCTTCTTCTTTTTTTTTTTTCTTAACATATATTGCATTATTTGTTTCAGACGTACAGATCTGAGATTCAACAGTCTTGCACAAT
>NW_027856733.1:0-1961 GCF_054177405.1 Leptonychotes weddellii
AAAAATGCTAATAAAATGTAAGGTAAATACCATGAAACACTATAAATGAATAAATTTTATGTTGTCTCAAAGAAGTAAATATCACATCTAGTTGATGCTAAGGAAATCTGTGGCCCAAAGACTCAATGACCACACTCAGCAACACAGTCTAGGTCCTACCAAAGCATCTTCTATGAAACAACTTACTCTACTAACTTTCACTATTTCAACGGAAATACACTATTTCTCTTTCTTCATTTAAAATTTAGCTAATCTTTCCTTTATCTGTTTATGGGATGTTTTGTACATATTTTCTACCATCATCATTTGTTTCTAGATCTACTTCCCCCAATAGATAAAGTTCCCTGCAGGTAAGGACTCTCCCCAGGCTTTCTCCCTAACTCACTGCCTAGAACTGGTATGTAGCAAATAGCCAATACACGTACATTCAGTAAATAGTAAGGTGCCTTAGGGGCCAGAGAGATGTAACACAAGAGTATGGCCTCGATTTAAATGCATTAATTGTAACTCAACTCTAGTTTGAATGACTTAATGTACAAAGACTTTTGAGTTGACAGGCATTCAGGCATTATTTTAGTACAATTTCAAATAGACTATTACTGTACTATTATGAATAGAAGGCTAGAACACTTAAAACCACTAATATTTTCTCCAACATTATACATATATCTACAAGGAGGCAGACTAAAAATGGCCAACACGTGCCACATGTGCTATGATATTCCTCTTCTACCTGAGAAGAGACCCTGCTAATCAATCATGACATCCATTTCTTCTGAGCTTAAGCTGATCCTTAGCATCTTTTCAGGGTGACATTCTAGCAGTCAGCGCCAATCGACAGGCGCTTCATTATCACTTAACACTCACTTGTCATGCTTGACCTGGATCAAGTCACATAATTTTCCTATCTGTAACATTTTACCATTTAGGACTTTTCCTTCCAGTGAGGAAAGAAAGCACTTGGGTATCTCAGGGAAATCTTAGATAACCAGGGCTCCAGATTTTATTTGAGCCAGCTGGGTCCCAAGAGCCAGTCTATAAACATTGCTGATCTGCAATTGATTTTTCACCACTTCATGGGGAAAAAAGTAGAAGAGAAAAATAGTGTACATACTAATCTGGCGGGCTGCATTAGAATCACCTGGGGAGATTTTTAAATATATAGATCACCAGTCTTGAGTCAACATCTCTAGAGATTAAGTCCAGAAACTGTGTAAATATATGTATATTATGAAGTGCAGTCATGGTTAGGTACTGTTGAATATTTGTGTCTGTAAGCATATTTTCAATTGCATATTTTTGAAACAAAATCGTTTTCTAAAACTCTGTCATTTTTTTTTAAAGATTTTATTTATTTATTTCACAGAGAGACACAGCGAAAGAGGGAACACAAGTGGGGGGAGTGGGAGAGGGAGAAGCAGGCTTCCCGCGGAACAGGGAGCCAGATGCAGGGCTCAATCCCAGGACCCTGGGATCACGACCTGAGCCGAAGGCAGACGCTCAATGACTGAGCCACCCAGGCACCCCTAAATCTGTGTCATTTTTATCATTCTTAAGTTTTATCTTTCATTTATGAAATAATGGATAAATAGTAGTAGTGAGGGTACTTTGGATTACTTTTTTAATACCATATTAAGCAAAATAGAGTTGGAACTCCTTTATAAGTCCCTTTTCTCTAAAATTTTGCTGATCTTTTTTAAACCTAAGGTTCTGAAAAACACAGATTCTAGTGATACCCACTTCTCAGATTAGACAAGTTTTCACGTTCAGAGTGAAATGGTGAGTGGAATAAGCCTGCCAGAAATCTATTCTCATTCAAAACTGAAGAACCTCCTGGGAGATAACAGCACAATAGGGAAAAAAAAAAAATGTCAAGAGGACAAGCTAAGCTCAACAACAGATCCTTCTTCCAGGAAATGGGGGGGTGATGATTCTGGTGTATGTCACACGTCTGGCCCGGG
>NW_027856734.1:0-258 GCF_054177405.1 Leptonychotes weddellii
AAAAGGTCCAGAGGCACCTGGGTGGCTCAGTTGGTTAAGCATCTGCCTTCGGCTCAGGTCATGATCTCAGAGTCCTGGGATTGAGCCCCATGTCAGGCTCCCTGCTCAGCAGGGAGTCTGCTTCTCCCTCTGCCTCCCCCCTCCACCCACTCATGCTCTCACTCACTCTGTCTCTCAAATAAATAAATAAATAAATAAAACCTAAAAAAAAGTCCAGCTAACATCACACTAAAAAACAAGAGAACTTCCCCCCTAAAA
>NW_027856735.1:0-258 GCF_054177405.1 Leptonychotes weddellii
AGCCCGGTGATGGGTAATAAGGAGGGCATGTATTGAATAAGGAGGGTATGTATTGCGTCGAGCACTGGGTGTTATACGCAAACAATGAATCATGGAACACTTCAACAAAAACTAATGATGTACTGTATGGTGACTAACATAACATAATAAAATTTAAAAAATAAAGATTTTATTTATTTATTTGAGAGGGTAAGAGTGAGAGAGCACGGGGGGTGGTGGTGAGCAGAGGGAGAGCGAGAAGAGAAGGAGACTCCCAGC
>NW_027856736.1:0-258 GCF_054177405.1 Leptonychotes weddellii
CCAGGGGGAGCTGTCGGCAGGGACTGCCATGGGACTCCGGTGGCCCAGGAGCCCTGACATGCCCACCCCTCCACTGCAGGCCTGAGGATCCGGCTGTTCAACTTCTCCCTGAAGCTGCTTACCTGCTTGCTCTACATCGTCCGAGTCCTGCTCGACGACCCAGCCCTGGGGATTGGATGGTGGGTGAGCTAGAGGCTGCAGCAGCTCGCCGGCCCCGAGGCCGATGGCGTCAGCATGGGGCGTGTGCCCAGCACCTGG
>NW_027856737.1:0-258 GCF_054177405.1 Leptonychotes weddellii
CAAGGGATATAAACAGGCAGCTCAGGAAAGCAGAATATCAAAGAGTGAATAGCCATACCAAAAAAAAAAAAAAAAAAAAAAAAAAAGCATTACTAGTGATCAAACAATGCAAATTTAAGGAGTGGAATTTCTGTCTTTCGGGCTGACAAAATGCTAAGAAGAATGTTACTCGCTGAGTGTGAGGGTATGGAGAAATGGACCTTCCCATGGAACTAGGGGGATATAAAGTGTGGCAGGTTCTCTGGACAGCAATTTGTC
>NW_027856738.1:0-258 GCF_054177405.1 Leptonychotes weddellii
AGCAAGAGAGCGATTTTCTGGGGCCCACACTCCCACCTTAACCTGGTTACCTACTTCCACTAGGAGACTATCAGGATGAATCCCATTGTGCCTCATATGTCTGCACAGCTATTCATCTGACCCAATTTGACAGGATTAGCAATCTTCTAAAACCCATCTTCTGCAAGCTTTGGAAGACAGTTTTTTGTTTTTTTTTTTTATCACGGATTCCCTGCATATTTAACCTCTTCTGAATTTCACCTACCTATCTTAAATAAA
>NW_027856739.1:0-258 GCF_054177405.1 Leptonychotes weddellii
GAAAAGATGCTCAACCTCACTCAGCATCAGGGAAATGCCAGTGAAAAACACAATGAGATATCACTTCACACCTGTCAGAATGGTTATTTTTATTTATTTATTTATTTATTTTTGGTCTTTTTTTTTTATTCTTATGTTAATCCCCATACATTACATCATTAGTTTTAGATGAAGTGTTCCATGATTCATTGTTTGTGCATAACACCCAGTGCTCCATGCAGAACGTGCCCTCCTCAATACCCACCACCAGGCTAACCC
>NW_027856740.1:0-258 GCF_054177405.1 Leptonychotes weddellii
TCGCTCGCTCTCTAATAAATAAATAAATAAATAAATAAATAAATAAATAAATAAAATCTAAAAAAAAAAAGAGAGAGAGAGAATATAATCAGACAGGTGAACAGAACAGAGCAATACACTGGATCCTGTGTGTATTTTGGTCTGTTTCTTAGAAAACCAGACCTCAAAATTGTAAAGAAAGAAAAACTTATTTATGAACAAAAATAAAATTAAATACAGTGAAAGGATAGCATGTAACTGTAAAAATGAAAATTAAAA
>NW_027856741.1:0-258 GCF_054177405.1 Leptonychotes weddellii
AAGTCACCATCCTGTCCTAACAACAAGTAAAAACCTGAACAAACTGAAAAATCAACAACTCTTCTTAGATCCTTAAGAGAAGAGAGGTCATAAGGCAGACCTCTATCCCCCAAACTGGAGTAAATACAGAGAATCACAGCTTAAAGGAGCAGAGACTCACAAGCTGCAGTCTTGGTGGGAACCACTGCTGGAGTGGGGAGACCAGCACTGCAACTGAATGGAAAGAGTCTCAGTGTGGACAAGTTTAAGAGCTAAAAA
>NW_027856742.1:0-258 GCF_054177405.1 Leptonychotes weddellii
ACAATTAGATGTCTTTATAACCTGCAGCCTATTGACAGATACTTGAAGAGGGCAGAGTATAATGTTCCTCCAGGAAGCTCCCAGCTATCTTCATGTTAATTCCTTGCTAGAGGGAAAAACAACCTTGACAATGTGTCCCCATGTTTTAGTAAACCACGTATTTGCGCCAAAGACATGTCAAGAATTCTTTCTTGGTCATCGGCTCAGGACTCCACCCCACTGAACTTCACCTATATTCCAAAACCCCATCAGCAGCAC
>NW_027856743.1:0-258 GCF_054177405.1 Leptonychotes weddellii
CACCCACTTTTCCTTTCTATGCACATTTCTTAGATTTTAGACAAATCTTTGCTTTTTTGAATCTACTTGTTCTCCTTTCTTAATAGCCTATCTTATCTATATCAGGGTTCTTTGAAGAAACCTATTTTTACTCTACTTTTCCGGAGTCATTATGTCCCAAAGAGAGAGTCTACTGGGAATCAAACATGAATTAAGTCTTTGATCTTGAGACGCCTAAATCGAGTCAGAGCTTTTAAGAATGAATGTGACAGCTGTGCC
>NW_027856744.1:0-1961 GCF_054177405.1 Leptonychotes weddellii
AACAATAGTGGCGAGAGTGGGCATCGTTGTTGTGTTCCTGATCTTAAAGGAAATGCTCTCAGCTTTTCCCCACTGAGCATGATGTTCACTTTGGGTTTTTCATAGATGGATTTTATGAACTTGAGGAATGTTCCCTCTATCCCTATACTCTGAAGAGCTTTAATCAGGAAAGGATGCTGTATTTTGTCAAGTGCTTTTTCTGCATCAATTGAGAGGACCATATGGTTCTTCTCTCTCCTCTTATTAATGTGTTCTATCACATTGATTGATTTGCGAATGTTGAACCATCCTTGCATCCTGGAGATAAATCCCACTTGGTCGTGGTGGATGATCTTTTTAATGTATTGTTGGATCCTATTAGCTAGGATTTTGTTGAGGATTCTGAAATCCATATTCATCAGGGATATCGGTCTGAAATTCTTGTTTTTGATGGGGTCTTTGCCTGATTTGGGGATTAAGGTAATGCTGGCCTCATAGAATGAGTCTGGAAGCTTTCCTTCTGTTTCTATTTTTTGAAACAGCTTCAGGAGAATAGGTATTATTTCTTCTTTGAATGTTTGGTAGAATTCCCCAGGAAATCCATCAGGCTCTGGACTCTTGTTTTTTGGGAGGTTTTTAATCACTGGTTCAATCTCGTTACTGGTAATTGGCCTATTCAAGTTGTCAATTTCTTCCTGTTTCAATCTTGGCAGTTTATAGGTTTCCAGGAAGGCATCCTTTTCATCCAGGTTGCTCAGTTTATTGGCACATAGTTGTTGATAATAATTTCTAATAATTGTTTCTATTTCCTTGGTTGTTAGTTGTGATCTCTCCCCTTTCATTCATAGTTTTATTAATTTGGGTTCTTTCTCTTTTCTTTTGGATAAGTCTGGCCAGTGGTTTATCAATCTTATTAATTCTTTCAAAGAACCAGCTCCTAGTTTGGTTGACCTGATCTACTGTGTTTCTGGTTATTAATTCATTGATATCTGCTCTAATCTTAATTATTTCTCTTCTAATTCATGGCTTAGGCATCGTTTGTTGCTTTTTCTCTAGTTATTTAAGGTGTAGAGTTAGTTGGTGAATTTGGGATTTTTCTATTTTTTTGAGTGAGGCTTGGATGGCTATGTATTTCCCCCTTAGGACCGCCTTTGCAGGATCCCATAGGTTTTGGACCGATGTGTTTTCGTTCTCATTGGTTTCCATGAATTGTTTAAGTTCTTCTTTGATTTCCTGGTTGACCCAAACAATCTTGAGCAGAGTGGTCTTTAGCTTCCAAGTGTTTGAGTTTCTTCCAAGTTTTTTCTTGTGATTGAGTTCCAGTTTTAAAGCATCATGGTCTGAGAATATGCAGGGAATAATCTCAATCTTCTGGTATCGATTGAGACCTGATTTGTGACCCAGTATATGGTCTATTCTGGAGAAAGTTCCATGTGCACTCGAGAAGAATGAGTATTCTGTTGTTTTAGGGTGGAATGAGCTGTATATATCTATGAGGTCCATCTGGTCCAGTGTGTCATTCAAAGCTCTTGTTTCTTTGTTGATTTTCTGCTTAGATGATCTGTCTATTGCTGAGAGTGGAGTTTTGAGGTCTCCTACAATTAGCATATTGTTATCAATAGGACTCTTTATTTTGGTTAACAGTTGGCTTATGTAGATGGTTGCTCCCACATTGGGGGCGTAGATATTTACAATTGTTAGATCTTCTTGTTGGATAGACTCTTTAAGAATGATATAGTGTCCTTCTGTGTCTCTAACTACAGTCTTTAGCTTAAAATCTAATTTGTCTGATATAAGAATTGCTACCCAGCTTTCTTTTGAGGTCCATTGGCCTGGAACATGGATTTCCATCCCTTCACTTTCAGTCTGGATGTATCTTTAGGTTCAAAATGAGTCTCTTGTAGACAGCATATGGATGGGTCCTGTCTTTTTATCCAATCTGCAACCCTGTGTTGTTTTATGGGAGCATTTAGGCCATTCAC
>NW_027856745.1:0-258 GCF_054177405.1 Leptonychotes weddellii
AGGTGATTACTACTCTGCTTTACCATATTTACAATGTCAGGGACAAAATCCAAGGCAATCCTTGGGCTGTATTGAACAGATCCTGAGTATATCAGACTATATTCCATTTCAAAAGCTGTCCAGTGGGCTTGCTGTCAAAGCAATTGTACAATGGGGAGTATAAATGTGCAAAAGCATACTTTGAAAGTGAAGCTCTGTCGGGGCACCTGGGTGGCTCAGTCATTAAGTGTCTGCCTTCGGCTCAGGTCATGATCCCAG
>NW_027856746.1:0-258 GCF_054177405.1 Leptonychotes weddellii
TAAATTAACCAGGGCCAGATTTCTTTATCCTGTGGAACGGATGATAAAGTTATGGTAGTTTTTTTTTTTTTTTCTAAACAGTATACATTTCCAGACAGGGCACTGCTAGACGCATTTATAAAATGTATAACAATCAGATAACTGTTACCAGTAATTGGCAGTCAAACAAATCCACCACAGCGACAACCACCCACCACAGGAGCAAAATAAATTCGTTATTTTTCCTTTTTTCCCAGATGAAGAGAAGCCTCAGATTCA
>NW_027856747.1:0-258 GCF_054177405.1 Leptonychotes weddellii
AGCAGTGTGACCTGTATTGTCACACAGGGCCCTGTGCTCAGAAGGGCCCCATGATTGGCTTAATGCTCTGCTAATGCTGCTCCCAATAATTTTTTTTAAAGATTTTTTGTTTATTTATTTCCGGGGGGCAGAGTGCAAGCACAAGCAGGGGGAGAGGAGCAGAGGAAGAAGCAGGCTCCCCAGTGATCAGGGAGCCTGATGTGGGGCTCGATCCCAGGACCTTGAGATCATGACCTGAGCTGGAAGGCAGATGCTTAA
>NW_027856748.1:0-258 GCF_054177405.1 Leptonychotes weddellii
GAACTATAATTTCATTATGAAATAAAAAGTAAAGCTTAATGTTTGAAATGATGGGATTACTAATGATTTTTAATTTCTTTATATCCCTTGTCATTTAAATTCCACAGTGAATATATTTTATAAAAAACATTATTATGGCAAATCACAAGCATATAAATAGTAGAAAGGTAAGTATAATAAACTTCAGGTACCTAGCATTCATTTCAACAATATAGAGCATGACCAGTGTTGTCTTCTTTATATCTTAACCTACTTCTC
>NW_027856749.1:0-258 GCF_054177405.1 Leptonychotes weddellii
ACAGCCCGAGGTCATGGATAGAGAAAGAAAGAGCGAGCGCGTGCCTTCCCCTCCAGGAGTGTGGACAGAGACTCAGCTGACAGAGGAAGGACATGGGGTGAGAGACAGAGATGGTGGCACAGAGAGACAGAGAGACCAGTCTTCTAGGGACCCACACTGTAGGCCATAGGGGACAGGCTCGCTGATGTCTTCGTGCTTCTGCTCCCTGCCCTGGGGACAGTGCTGACATGGGGCCTCACACGCTTAGAGGAGAAGCAT
>NW_027856750.1:0-258 GCF_054177405.1 Leptonychotes weddellii
CCAGTTTGGAGCTCATTCCCATGTCCTGATGGGAGGGCTATGACGGCGAGGCATTGAAGACAGGGACGATGTGGAAGAAGCCCTGGGCTTAGAATCAGGACACCTGGGTGTGAATCCCAGCCCTGCCACTAACCTGCTGTGTGACTTCTGGAAGTCGCTTTCTCTGTCTGGGCCTCAGCTTCCTCATTTTTCAGATGAGATCATTCCATGTCATTAGATCAGGGGAAGAGTGGGTTGCCCCTTAGGGGACATTCTGTA
>NW_027856751.1:0-258 GCF_054177405.1 Leptonychotes weddellii
AGAGAAAGCCAATACCATATGATTCACTCATACATGGAATTTAAGAAACAAAGGAAAAAAGAGAAACCAAAAGACAGACTCTTAACTCTAGAGAACAGACTGATGGTCACCAGAGGGAGGTGGTGGGGGGATGGGTGAAACAGGTGAAGGGGATGAAGAGGACACTTACCATGATGAGCACTGAGTAATATATGGAAGTGTTGAATCACTCTATTGTACATTCGAAACTAATACAACACTATGTTAACTATACTGGAG
>NW_027856752.1:0-258 GCF_054177405.1 Leptonychotes weddellii
ATGTAATTTTCTTTCTTTCTTTTTTTTTTTAATTTTATTTAGGGTGCCTGGGTGGCTCAGGTCATGATCCCAGGGTCCTGGGATTGAGTCCCACATCGGGGCTCCCTGCTCAGCAGGGAGCCTGCTTCTTCCTTTGCCTGCCACTCCCTCTGCTTGTGCTCTCTCTCTGTCAAATAAATAAATAAAATCTTTAAAAAAAATAAAATTTAAAAAAATAAAGATTTTATTTATTTATTTGAGAGAGAGAGGGAGAGAGAG
>NW_027856753.1:0-258 GCF_054177405.1 Leptonychotes weddellii
AAAAGACAGTTTTTTAATTCACCCATTTGTCCCAGTTTATTAATCTGAATCTTTCTTAGTTTTTTTTTTTTTTTTTTAAAGAACTTTACAGGGGTGCCTGGGTGGCTCAGTCAATTAAATGTCTGCCTTCAGCTCAGGTCATGATCTCAGAGTCCTGGGATCAAGCCCCGCATTGGGCTCCCTGCTCGGTAGAGAATCTGTCTGCTTTTCTCTCTTCCTCTGCAGCTCCCCCTGTTTGTGCTTGCACTCTCACTCTGT
>NW_027856754.1:0-1961 GCF_054177405.1 Leptonychotes weddellii
CCTTGAAATACTTTCTTCACTTGGCATCTAAGACAGTCTCCCGCCCTGATTTTTCTATTTCATTGACTGCTGTTTTGTTGTCTCCTCATTCCCTCATCTGCTAAGCAGTGAAATGCCCAGGACTCACTCCCTGGTCCTCTTGTCTTTTCTGTCTATACTCACTCCCTTGCTGATTTCATTCAGTTTCAAGCTTTATTTACTTATTTATTTTTATTTTTTAATTAAAAAAATTTTTTTAAAGATTTTATTTATTTATTTGAGAGAGAATGAGCTAGAGAGAGAGCATGAGAAGGGGGGAGGGTCAGAGGGAGAAGCAGACTCCCTGCCGAGCAGGGAGCCCCATGCGGGACTTGATCCCGGGACTCCAGGATCATGACCTGAGCCGAAGGCAGTCGCTTAACCAACTGAGCCACCCAGGCGCCCCTATTTATTTATTTTTAAAAGATTTTATTTATTTGACAGAGAGAAAGAGAGAGAGAGCACAACAGGGGGAGTGACAGGCAGACGGAGAGGGAGAAGCAGGCCTCCCGCTAAGCAGGGAGCCCGATGTGGTACTCGGTCCCAGGATTCTGGGATCATGACTTGAGCCAAAGGCAAAGGTTAACCAACTGAGCCACCCAGGCACCCCTCAGTTTCAAGCTTTAAATGCCATCTGTGTGCAGGCAAATCCCAGCTTTACCTATTCCAGCCCAGAGCTCTCGCCCCAATTCCAGGCTCATTTATTACTTGTACTCAACGTCTCTACGGATCTTCCTTGACTTACAGTGGAGTTCCGTCCTGATAAACCCATTGTAAGCTGAAAAGGCATTTAATACATCTAATTTACTGGACACCATAGCTTAGCCCAGCTGACCTTAAATGTACTCGGAATGCTTATATTGGCCTACAGTTGGGCAAAAGCATCTCACACAAAGCCAATTTTATGATAAGGTGCTGAATATTTCCTGCAATGTATTGAATACTGTACTGAGAGTGAAAAACAGAATGGTTGTGGGGGTGCAAGATAGTAGTAAGTGTATGGCTTGTTTCCCCATTGTGATCACTGCCCAGAATCATGAGAGGATCCAGGATCTAACCGCATATCTCAAACCCGGGGAAAGATCCAAATTCAAAATCTGAAGTGTGGTTACTACGGAATGTGTATCACTTTCATACCAATGTAAAGTCAAAAAATCGTAAGTTAACCCATCGTAAGTTGGGGACCGTCTGTACTTGTATGTTTATCGTCTTCTCAAACCTCACACGTCCGGAGCTAAATTCTTAACCTGAATTGCTCCCCTTGCAGCACATGGAGACTTCCAGTGCCTGGGCTGAAAATCTGAAGCCATTTTTTTACTCCTTTTTCTCTCACATCCCATGTCAAGTTTGTCAGCGAGCCTGTCGGCTTTACCTTCAGAGTACAAACAGAATCCGCCCCATCTCACCACGGACTGCAACTCCCTGCCACCCCACGGCCTTTGCCCCTCTGCTGGGTCACTGGTGCCTCCCTACCGGCCCCCTGCAACTGCACTTGTCTCCTGCAGTCTGTTTGCAACCCAGCAGCCTGAGGGATCCTTTTATTTCTTTTTTAAATCTTAATGCCTCCATCTCACTTGGAAGAAGGCCATAGTCCTTCCAATCACAAGGCTCTGCAGGATACCCCCAGCCTTGTCTCCTCCTCTCCCCTCACTCCTCTGTTGCAGGTGCACTGGCCTCCTGGATGCGCCTGTCCTACCTCAGGGCCTTTGCGATTGCTCTATCATCTGCCCCACTCACTCTTTTTTTTTTTATTTTTTATTATTATGTTATGTTAATCACCATACGTTACATCATTAGTTTTTGATGTATTGTTCCATGATTCATTATTTGCATATAACACCCAGTGTTCCATGCAGAACGTGCCCTCTTTAATACCCATCACTAGGCTAACCCATCCTCTCATGCCCCTCCCCTCTAGAACCCTCAGTTTGTTTTTCAGAGTC
>NW_027856755.1:0-258 GCF_054177405.1 Leptonychotes weddellii
GCCAACAGGCACATGAAAAGACGCTCAACATCACTCATCATCAAGGAAATACAAATCGAAACCACAATGAGATCTCACGTCACAACTGTTAGAATGGCTACTATCAAAAAGAGAGGAGATGACAAATGCTGGCCAGGGTGTGGAGAACAGGAAGCCCTTGT
Source organism: Leptonychotes weddellii (assembly GCF_054177405.1). Taxonomy (NCBI): domain Eukaryota; kingdom Metazoa; phylum Chordata; class Mammalia; order Carnivora; family Phocidae; genus Leptonychotes; species Leptonychotes weddellii. Next base: position 162 of record NW_027856755.1, read on the forward strand.
GCACTGCTGGCGAGAATGTAAACTGAGACAGCCACTACGGAAAAGAGTAAGGCAGTTCCTGAAACAAATAATGCAATATATGTTAAGAAAAAAAAAA
>NW_027856756.1:0-258 GCF_054177405.1 Leptonychotes weddellii
CACAGCAGGGAGGGATAGGGGGAGAGGGAGAGTCTCAAGCAGACTCCCCGCTGAGTGCAGAGCTCAAGCTCCATCTCACCACCCTGAGATCATGACCTGAGTGGTAATCGAGAGTAGGACACTTAACTGACTGAGCCACCCAGGCACCCCATGCACATCTTTTTAAAAGCAACTTTACCTTTATCTTCTTTCCATAATACTGTAATAGCCGTATCTGTATCTTTTCAATCCATCACTCAGATTGTCCTGAAACTTGAA
>NW_027856757.1:0-258 GCF_054177405.1 Leptonychotes weddellii
ACATGTCTTTCTCTGTTTGACTTATTTCACTCAACATAATACCCTCCAGTTCCATCCATGTCGTTGCAAATGGCAAGATCTCATTCCTTTTGATGGCTGCATAATATTCCATTGTATATATATACCACATGAGAAAGAGAAAATTCTTGTCATATTCCTAATGTATCCTTTGTATTCTCCTAAGACCTGAAAGAAACCTCAGGGATCATCCAGTAAGATCCCCTTGTTTACAGATGAAAAGTAAAGCACAGAGAGGGG
>NW_027856758.1:0-258 GCF_054177405.1 Leptonychotes weddellii
AATTTATCCTAAAATTATTATGGCCTCTCAAGGGACGTAAAGAACGAAAATAATCTGGAAAAAAAAAAAAGTTGGAGGTCTCACACTTCCTGATTTTAAAACTTACTACAAAGCTACAATAATCAAAACAGTGTAGCATTGGCATAAAGACAGACCTTTAGATCAATGAAATCGAACAGAGAACCCAGAAATAAAGCTTTGCACAGGGCGCCTGGGTGGCTCAGTTGGTTAAGCGACTGCCTTCGGCTCAGGTCATGA
>NW_027856759.1:0-258 GCF_054177405.1 Leptonychotes weddellii
AATAAAGGCAAACAAAAAACTGACCCTAAGGCAAGTTTTCTCTTATTATGCATTTTCATAGATACCCATATATTAGGTCAAATACATAATGCTATAAAAATATGACATACTACATATCAAACTTCAAGCAGAAAATATTTCTTAGAAATAAAACTCCAAAGCACTCATCACTGAAGAAGTTCAAGATATCACTTAAAGGTAAAAACTTTACTATTTTCTTTTTTTTTTATTCTTATGTTAATCCCCATACATTACATC
>NW_027856760.1:0-258 GCF_054177405.1 Leptonychotes weddellii
AAAAAAAAAAAATCACATCTTTGGGCAAAATTTAGCCTCAGAGCCCCCAGTTTGTAGCCAGTGTTTCTTTTTCGCTATGTCTATCTCTTTTCATGAAAAGGACTCAGTTTGGGCGCCTGGGTGGCTCAGTTGGTTAAACGACTGCCTTCGGCTCAGGTCATGATCCTGGAGTCCCAGGATCGAGTCCCGCATCAGGCTCCCTGCTCGGCAGGGAGTCTGCTTCTCCCTCTGACCTGACCCTTCCCCTCTCATGCTCTC
>NW_027856761.1:0-258 GCF_054177405.1 Leptonychotes weddellii
AGCTCAGTGTGTTGGAGGAGGAACAGCCAGAAGGAGATGATTGGGGAATGAGGTCCGAGGGGTACACAGGTAAGACCTTGCAGGTCACAGAGGGAATCTGCATTTTGCACCGAGTAAACTGAGAACTTGCTGTAGGATTCTGAGCAGAAGAGGACTATCATGATCTAAACTGTGTTTTTAAAAGATCACCCTGGCTGCTCTGGGCAGAAAGAACTGTAGCGGGGCAAGGGTGGATGTAAGTTAGGAGACTACTGTAGC
>NW_027856762.1:0-258 GCF_054177405.1 Leptonychotes weddellii
CCAGGAACTCCCCTCAGCATCTCCACATCAAGCTGCTGTAGCTTTGAACCCTGTCTCTAAGCATCTGGGCTTGACATTGCTCTCTTTTGTGCATCCGTTAGCAAGATGTTTCCTAAGGTATCAGAAAAGCCGAAAAGAGGGTCTGGGAAAGTTCAAAAATTTTTTCATATAAATTAATGGTGATTGCTTCTTCGCCTTAGACACAATTTTGGCTTATGGGAGTTTTCACAGGAATGCTCTACTTTTGGGGAGTGGGGG
>NW_027856763.1:0-258 GCF_054177405.1 Leptonychotes weddellii
TAGACGACGCTGCTGCTGAAGGCGAAGTTGTTGCTGATGAACAAGCTGCTGTAGCTGATGCTGAAGCTGCTGCTGCAGACGCTGAAGCTGCTGCTGCTTCTGGCGATGCAGAAGCTACTGATGAAGCTAACAACATGGCAACTGACGCTACTGCTACTGCTACAGATGTTGCTAACGACGCAATGGCTGAAGCTGAAGGCGCTGCTGATGCTACTGAAGAAGCTGTTACTCAGTAATAGTTATTTGGTTAGCTAAAAA
>NW_027856764.1:0-258 GCF_054177405.1 Leptonychotes weddellii
AGGGTATATTTTGATCTGTTAGAAGAAATTGTATCCCAAAATTTTAAAGAGAGAACAACCTATATATATATATACCAAAAATAAGGTTAACTACTATGAAGGGATAGAATATGACTCTAAAAATGAAAAATAAAAAAGATTTTTTAAAAAAGAGATTGATAAGATGTTGGTTGTAAAAGGGAAAAAGAAAAATTCAAAAAAATTTTAAAAAGTTAGTTAAAAAAAAAATTAACTTTGAAAGACTAAAGAATCATGGTA
>NW_027856765.1:0-1961 GCF_054177405.1 Leptonychotes weddellii
GGCCCAGCTCCAGCTCCTGAGCACAGAAGCCGCCACTGTGTGCCTCCAAGCTGTACTCAGGGATCTAGAAGGCCCCTGCCGGACAGTCCTCTGCTGCTCTCCCATTTAAACATCAGGGTTAGAGTGGCACGGAGTCACAGACCTGGGATGCCTACCTACACCACAAGCTAGGCCTTTTTCCTGAGGCTCCCAGGCACTTGTCTCAATTCTTCATGCAGCAGACTTTTAGTGGAAAATTAGTCCTTGTAGACACTGAAGGTGCTGCCCTCAAGGAATATACAATCCAGCGAGGAAGACCGCTGAGCCAACAGCAGTTTACAACACAATGCCACAGTTGATGGGTGTGCTCTGCACCTAGGAATATAGGGGAAAAAAAACCCAAACTGGATAAGAATTAGTCCCAGTAGGTTTGCAAGAGCGTTTCCTTACTCCATCTGTTCATGCTGGTCCCTGATTCCCGGTTTCCTTCAGTTCTCCAACAGCTAAGCCGTAAAAAAGCCATCATCTGGGGCTTGGCGGGTCCTTCAGCACGAGGCCAATGACCTGAGGTTGGCAGGATATTGAACTCATGAGTCTTCAAGATCCACCACAAATCTTTACATTCTCTCAGCTGGGAAACTGGAGAGCAGAAAAACCGGAAGGGCGCCAAGTGCACATGAGCCACATCCAGGAATTGGGTGGTATAAAAATGCACACGCCTCATAAAGACTAATGACTGATGCTTTAGAAGATGTTGTCATCAGCAGGACCAGTGGCTCAATGGATAACGCGTCTGACTACGGATCAGAAGATTCCAGGTTCGACTCCTGGCTGGCTCGGGATCTCCACTTATTTTGGGGGGAAATGAGGGTGGCCAACGTGGCTCAAATAATCCTTCTGAAGCTGTTTTATTATGAGGAGGGCCTCATAAAAGTTGCATTATAACTCTTGTTCCATCACCACACCCCTGAGAAGGATGGAGGGAAGATGAGGTGTGGTTGGGAAAGACATACAAAGGAGTGAAGCAAGAATCTGGCACAAACTGACTAACAATATCTTCTATACCAGCCCATTTTGCATGAAAAAGCTCCCGTTTGAGAACGCTTGCCTCTTTGCTAATGCTCTCTTGAGAATTAACAGAAGCCTCAGAGAATCCTGCTTCATTTCCTCCAGGGTTCAGCTGTCCAAGTGCACACCAAAACAATCGACAGCGATCCCATAACCGACAGAGAAGCTGCTGAAGGATGAGGGCAGAACGCGGGAATCACGGATCCGGAGGACAAACCTCCCGGAGGGAGAAGCGGCTGGTAGGCGATGAGCCCTTCACACAGCGACAGGGACGACCTGGATCTCGTGGGTACCAAGGGACCAGGGCACGGGCTGGGCTCGGCTGGGAGGGCGTGGCAGCCCAAAGTGCAACGGGGCTCCCCCCGCAGGTGTCCGCAGGGCAGCCACCCCACGCGGCGCCGTGCACCCCTCCGGCTCCGCGCACCCCTCGGGCTCCGCGCCTCCAAAGTGACAGGTCCCGGTGGCTCCCGCTGCGAGCGCTCGTCCCCACCGGGGGTCACGGACGCACACGCGAGCGGGCCAGCTGACAGAAGAAGGGCAGAGACCAGATCCTGGCCGGTTCAAGGACGAATTTTTCTCTCCTAGTTTGAGACCGATGGTGGAAGAGTGCGGGAGGAGGCCGAGAGAATGCAGCATCAGGAAAGAGAAAAGGGTCTGGGGTCAGTGGCTCCTTCCAGCCTGGCTGTGCTGTGGCCTTGTAGAATAATGTAGCCCAAAATTTGCCTTTTAAAGTTTGGAAGAGGAGATACATTCCTGGAGGCAAAACTCAGATGCCACCAACACCATCGCCCAGGGAGCCCCGCCAGTGACAACCACTATTAAGAGCACTGGTGAGTCCCCTGCAGAAAGAAAGTATTTAGGAATCTGCCCTGGCACTGCCTTCCTACTTTCAAACTCATTGGTACCAGACCTCC
>NW_027856766.1:0-258 GCF_054177405.1 Leptonychotes weddellii
CCAATCAAATTACTGTGGCATTTGTATTTCCAGCTATGCTGTGTTTCCTACTATCCAGTTCTTTTTTTTTTTTTTTAAAGATTTTATTTATTTATTTGAGAGAGAGAGAATGAGAGAGAGCGAGTACATGAGAGGGGGGAAGGTCAGAGGGAGAAGCAGACTCCCTGCCGAGCAGGGAGCCTGATGCGGGACTCGATCCAGGGACTCCAGGATCATGACCTGAGCCGAAGGCAGTCGCTTAACCAACTGAGCCACCCA
>NW_027856767.1:0-258 GCF_054177405.1 Leptonychotes weddellii
GAGCATTACTTCTTTAAAAGTGTTCCATGAAAAGCGTGCCTGGGTGGCTCAGTCATTTGAGCATCAGACTCTTGATTTGGGCTCAGGTCATGATCTCAAGGTTGTAAGATCAAGACCCTTGTCAGGCTGCATACTGGGCGTGGAGCCTGCTTAAGATTCTCTCCCTCAGCACTGTGAATTGTGCAAGACTGTTGAATCTTAGATCTGTACCTCTGAAACAAATAATGCAATATATGTTAAGAAAAAAAAAAAAGAAGA
>NW_027856768.1:0-258 GCF_054177405.1 Leptonychotes weddellii
GGACCCCACCTCGGCTCCGAGTGCCTCCGTGCGCATGCGCTGGGCCCCAGGTTCGCGGGTGGGCTCCGGCCGTGGAGGAGTCGGGGCTCAGCCACCAGGGTGAGCAGGACGGGGACGAGAGGGTCCCAAAGGTGGATGCCCGCCCAGGTCAGCGGCCCCCGGGGAACCCTTCGCAGGGCCTACCAGTGAGGTGGGAAGGGCGGTGTGGGTGGCCTGGGAGGACAAATCTAACAAACATCCCCGGATCCTCCCTAACCC
>NW_027856769.1:0-258 GCF_054177405.1 Leptonychotes weddellii
GTGGAAAACCCTTATAACTGATTATATGGGTCTCTTGACAGGCATGAGGCCAACAAGGTTTTTTTTTTTAAAGATTTTATTTATTTATTTGAGAGAGAGAGACTGAGAGAGAGAGCACATGAGAGGGGGGAGGGTTGGGAGGGTCAGAGGGAGAAGCAGACTCCCTGCCGAGCAGGGAGCCCGATGTGGGACTCGATCCAGGGACTCCAGGATCATGACCTGAGCCGAAGGCAGTCGCTTAACCAACTGAGCCACCCA
>NW_027856770.1:0-258 GCF_054177405.1 Leptonychotes weddellii
CTCAAGAAACTGACAAACTAGTGGCGCCTGGGTGGCTCAGTCGTTAAGCGTCTGCCTTCGGCTCAGGTCATGATCCCCGGGTCCTGGGATCGAGCCTCTCATGGGGCTCCCTGCTCGGCGGGAAGCCCGCTTCTTCCTCTCCCACTCCCCCTGCTTGTGTTCCCTCTCTCACTGTGTCTCTCTCTGTCAAATAAATAAGGAAAATCTTAAAAAAAAAAAAAAAGAAAAAAAGAAAAAGAAACTGACAAACTGTGGTCA
>NW_027856771.1:0-258 GCF_054177405.1 Leptonychotes weddellii
AAACATACCTTAACAAATTTAAAAGAACAGACATCATACAAAGTACGCTCTTTGACCACGAAGGAATTAAATGAAAAAATACTAACACAAAAATAGCTAGAAAATCCCAAAATATTTGGAGATTAAACAACACACTTAAAAATAACACAAGAATTAAAGAAATCTTAAGAAACTGAAAAACTTTTGAATTAAATGAGAACTTAAAAAACATTTGTGGGATAGAGCAAGAGTAGTAGTTAGAGGGAACAGTATAGAACT
>NW_027856772.1:0-258 GCF_054177405.1 Leptonychotes weddellii
CGAGTATTTAAGCCCATATAAAAATTTTAACTAGTGGTGTGAAATTTCAAAACAAAAATCACCAATCAATAGAAACACTTGGAAGAATCTAAGATAATTCTGATTTTTTACTCTTTTCTTGGTAAACTTGTTTTGTCTAGAGAAGTACTGAATTCTTTCTTTATATTTAAATTTTTTTAATGTCACCAGCCTTCAACAGGTGAACGTTTAAACAAACTGTGGTACATACATACTAGAGGATATTACTCAGTAACAAAA
>NW_027856773.1:0-258 GCF_054177405.1 Leptonychotes weddellii
AATTTTTTAATTTTTACAGTCATATTCTATCTCTTCATTGTATTTAACCTTATTTTTTGTATATATATATATATGTTTTTCTTTCTTTAAAATTTTGGGATACACTTTCTTCTAACAGACTAAAATATACCCTAAATCTAGTGTATAACATTGTCCTAGTCTCCTGCCTGATCACATTCTGACTCTCTTTTTTTTTTTTTAATAGTTTTTTTAACCAACTTCTTATCAATTCCTTTTTCAAAACCTTTTTTAATTTGC
>NW_027856774.1:0-258 GCF_054177405.1 Leptonychotes weddellii
AACTACCTGAAAAACACTCTCCCCATCACCATTTCAGGCCTTTCTCATCCATTGATATATAGGTTATTTGTGCATTTGTTCATTTGTTCAAAAAATTTACTGGACCTATTTTATGCTGCATCTTTTTTTATTTTTTTTATTATGTTATGTAAATCACCATACATTACATCATTAGTTTTTGATGTAGTGTTCCATGATCCATTATTTGCATATAACACCCAGTGCTCCATGCAGAATGTGCCCTCCTTAATACCCATC
>NW_027856775.1:0-258 GCF_054177405.1 Leptonychotes weddellii
CAGAGAGAGAATGAGAGAGAGAGCACATGAGAGTGGGGAGGGTCAGAGGGAGAAGCAGACTCCCTGCCGAGCAGGGAGCCCGATGCGGGACTCGATCCAGGGACTCCAGGATCATGACCTGAGCCGAAGGCAGTCGCTTAACCAACTGAGCCACCCAGGCGCCCCCGACGGCTATTTAAAAAAAAAAAAAAAAAAAAAAGCCCTTCAAACCAACCGGCCTTTTCAAATTTACCACGCCCCTTCCTGCCTTCACTGCCC
>NW_027856776.1:0-1961 GCF_054177405.1 Leptonychotes weddellii
TGCACAGAAGGCAGTGGCATTCCTATACACCAACAACAAGACAGAAGAAAGAGAAATTAAGGAGTCCATCCCATTTACAATTGCACCCAAAACCATAAGATACCTAGGAATAAATCTAACCAAAGAGGCAAAGTTCTGTACTCAGAAAACTATAAAATACTCATGAACAAAATTGAGGAAGACATGAAGAAATGGAAAAACGTTCCATGCTCATGGATTGGAAGAACAAATATTGTGAAGATGTCAATGCTACTTAGAGCAATCTACACATTTAATGCAATCCCCATTAAAATACCATCAACTTTTAGAGAAAAGATGTCAGAGGAGCAGGGGACCCCATTTAAACTGGTCCCTGGAATTGAGCTGGATATCTACCAGACCACTCTGAGCACCCATGAAATCAGCCTGAGATGTCAGAAGATCTGGATCTCTACAAGCAGAATATCGAGGGTGGTCGGTTTAGAGGTACAAAGCGGGGAGCTGTGATTCTGCGGGCAGAATAAATGACAGCGGGAGAGACCCTGGCCGTGGTGATCCTACACCACTGGTGAGCAACAGCCTCGTGCGCTGGGGACGGGGCACAGACTCACAGACCGGTAGTGGTGGGGAAAGTACTTTAGGGCAGCCCCCGGGGCAGAAACCCGGAGCAGCGGGGTTGCACCATCAAACTGGGAACAGCTAGCGGTTTTAGAAGCACAAAGGGCAGAGACATACCCCAAACTGGAGGCAGAACTGGGGATGCTGGGGAGGGGCTCACAACACAGGATGCTGCAAGTTATACCGGCACAGACAGAAACGGAGACAGTGTGGCCTAGAGAGCTCACTGAAGAACAGACTGCGATCACTCTGCTCTGAGGCAGAGGGTTGGAAACGGTCTCTTTTGTTCTGACTCTCAGAAGAGACGCGGAAAGCCACAGGGAAAGCTGCCAGAGAACAAAAGGCCCCAATAAATGATTCCCATTGGGCAAGTCCGCCCAAACAGCACAAGAGGCCCCTCCCCCAGAAGACAGGCTGGGAAAACAAGAGGCCAGCAACCCTAAGGTCCCTAGAAAACAGGTGCATCTTGCTTGGGTTCTGGTCAATAATTTGGACTCTATACATTCCCTCAACCACTCATCAACAGAATGACTAGGAGGAGGAACCCCCAAAAGAGAAAAGACTCAGAGATTATGACTTATGCCTCAGATTTACAAATGGATGCAGATATAACCAAGATGTCGGAGTTAGAATTCACACTAGCAATTGTGAAGACAATAGCTAGAATGGAGGAATCAATTAATGGCAGCATAGAGTCTCTAAGGGCAGAAATAAAAGCTGAATTGGCAGAACTTAAAATTGCTACCAATGAGATCCAATCCAATCTAGATAATCTAACAGCTAGGGTAAGTGAGGCAGAAGAATGAATAAGCGACCTGGAAGAAAATATAATAGATAAAAAGGGAAAAGAGGAGACCAGGGAAAAACAAATCAGAATCCATGAAAATAGAATCACAGGAATAAGTGACACCATGAAGAGTTCCAATGTCAGAATAATTGGAATCCTGGAGGGAGTGGAGAGAGAGGACTAGAAGATGTATTTGAGCAAATCGTAGCTGAGAACTTACCTAATCTGGGGAATGAAACAAACATTCGAGTCCTAGAGGCAGAGAGGACCCCTCCCAAGATCAAGGAAAACAGGACAACACTCCGGCATGTAATAGTAAAATTCGCAAATCTTAGAACCAAGGAAACCATCTTAATGGCAGTTAGGGGGAAGACATTCCTTACGTACAGAGGGAGGAACATCAAAATAACATCAGACCTATCCACAGAGACCTGGCAAGCCAGAAAGGCCTGGCAAGACATATTCAGGGTACTAAACCAGAAAAACATGCAGCCAAGAATACTTTATCTGGCAAGGCTTTCATTTAGAATGGATGGAGAGATGCAGAGCTTCCACAACCGGCAGAAGTTGAAAGAAT
>NW_027856777.1:0-258 GCF_054177405.1 Leptonychotes weddellii
AACTACCTGAAAAACACTCTCCCCATCACCATTTCAGGCCTTTCTCATCCATTGATATATAGGTTATTTGTGCATTTGTTCATTTGTTCAAAAAATTTACTGGACCTATTTTATGCTGCATCTTTTTTAATTTTTTTTATTATGTTATGTAAATCACCATACATTACATCATTAGTTTTTGATGTAGTGTTCCATGATCCATTATTTGCATATAACACCCAGTGCTCCATGCAGAATGTGCCCTCCTTAATACCCATC
>NW_027856778.1:0-258 GCF_054177405.1 Leptonychotes weddellii
AATCTACCCAGAGTTAGTCTCAGATCCGACAAGTTAAAGAACTCAGTCTGACAAAACTGTCTCCACTTCAGGCACCAGTCTCAAATGGGATGCCCAGTTACCCACATTTTTATCCAGTCTATTACAAATTTCAGGGTTCATATGACCCACTCTCAAGTTTGATAATTCACTAGGATGACTCACAGAACTCAGGAAAGTAATATATTTACTATTACAGATTTATTATAAAAAATGCAGCTCAGAGGAATGCCTGGGTGG
>NW_027856779.1:0-258 GCF_054177405.1 Leptonychotes weddellii
AGGTACATTAAGGGTCGCCTGGGTGATTCAGTCGGTTGAGCATCTGACTCTTGTTTTCAGCTCAGGTCATGATCTCAGGGTCATGAGACTGAGCCCCTTGTCGGGCTCTGTGCTGGGCATGGAGTCTGCTTGGGATTCCCTCTCTCCCTCTCCCTGTGCCCTCCCCCCTGCTCATGCTCTCTCTAAAAAAAAAAAAAAAGTACATTAAGTATGATAATATATTTGTCCTTTGACTTAATATTTCAGTTTACCAAAAAC
>NW_027856780.1:0-258 GCF_054177405.1 Leptonychotes weddellii
ATGGCCGGCCCGGCTCTTCCCGGGCTCCCCCGCCTCGCCTTACGGTCTTGGCTGTCTCTTAACTTCTCTGGGCCTCGGCTTCCGAAACTGTAAATGGGAATAACAGTCCACGCCTGCTGATGTGACCGTGGAGCCGTGCGGATAAAGGGAAATGAAGGACGTAAAAGGACTGACAAATTTAAAACATCAGACTAATACCTGGAGGTAACATCACAGCTTTTAGGATAAAAGAAATGTGTGATGAACTTAATGAGCTTA
>NW_027856781.1:0-258 GCF_054177405.1 Leptonychotes weddellii
GCAGAAGAGATATTATAGAAGTAGACAACTGGGAATCGTAATCTGACTGTTATAAAGAACAAATAGAGGGTGCCTGGGTGGCTCAGTTGGTTAAGCGACTGCCTTTGGCTCAGGTCATGATCCTGGAGTCCCGGGATCGAGTCCCGCATCAGGCTCCCTGCTCAGCAGGGAGTCTGCTTCTCCCTTTGATCCCACCCCACCCCCGCTCATGTCTCTCTCTCTCTCCAATAAATAAATAAAATCTTTAAAAAAAAAAAA
>NW_027856782.1:0-258 GCF_054177405.1 Leptonychotes weddellii
AAGTATGAATCTAGTACAATGAAAGAAACAGAGATTTCCTCTTCACGATTCATTGATTAGAAAACACTCTTGTGTCATCTTCATGGGTCTCAGACTTCTCTATTTTAATGAATTTCTAAAAGATAATTGACATAAAGCAGAAAATTAATAATAATTGGTCAGTTTTAGAAGATGTATATGTTTGTGAAGCCATCAAAACCATCAGGAAAGCAAATATTTCTATTACCCCAAGAAAGTTCTTTTTTTTTTTTAAGCGAA
>NW_027856783.1:0-258 GCF_054177405.1 Leptonychotes weddellii
ACGGTGGCCATGAAGTTGCATAGTCTCACCAGGAACATGGTGTCGCCCAAGTGCAGTCGGTTCTGCCTTGAGGTGACATATGGCTCCTAAAATCACCACGCCATGCAAAGTGACACAATCACAACCGCAGGGCTTACGGTAAAAATGGGGTGAGGAACGCAGCACGCAAAATGTCATCAGTAACACATTAAAAAAAAAAGACACCTTGATCCAGCCGGGAGCACTTGTCCACGTTCACCTAGTATTTCTTAAGGTCAG
>NW_027856784.1:0-258 GCF_054177405.1 Leptonychotes weddellii
AAAAGATTTTATTTATTTATTTGCGAGAGAGAGAATGAGAGACAGAGAGCATGAGAGGGAGGAGGGTCAGAGGGAGAAGCAGACTCCCTGCCGAGCAGGGAGCCCGATGCGGGACTCGATCCCGGGACCCCAGGATCATGACCTGAGCCGAAGGCAGTTGCTTAACTAACTGAGCCACCCAGGCGCCCCTATTTATTTATTTTTTTAAAGATTTTATTTATTTATTCATGAGAGACAGAGAGAGAGAGAGAGAGAGAG
>NW_027856785.1:0-258 GCF_054177405.1 Leptonychotes weddellii
ATCTAGACCAGAGTTCAAAGTAGGTCTTTCTTGTACAGAAATGTGCTTTAGAGGTACTACTTTTCACCAAATTTTGAATCGATTTTCCTTTTGTTCATTATAAAAGGTCCATGGATTACAAGGGCAGTGAAGGACATTCGAATACGCTAGGCAGGAAAAGCCTGGCAAAGATGATTTGTGTCCCCTTTGCGTTCATTTATGATGTTTATGGATAAAGATCATCTCCATGGGCGCCTGGGTGGCTCAGATGGTTAAGCG
>NW_027856786.1:0-258 GCF_054177405.1 Leptonychotes weddellii
GCTAACTAACACATGAAAAGATGCTCATCATCACTTATCATGAGGGAAATACAAATCAAAAGTACAATGAGATACCACCTCACACCGGTCAGAATGTGTAAAATTAACACACAGGAAACAACAGGTGTTGGGGAGGATTGGGAGAAAGGGAAAGCCTCTGACGCTGTTGGTGGGAATGCAAACTAGTGCAGCCACTCTGGAAAACAGTATGGAGTTTCCTCAAAGAGTTACAAATGGAACTACCCTACAATCCAGGAA
>NW_027856787.1:0-1961 GCF_054177405.1 Leptonychotes weddellii
TATTCGTCAAGAAGTGGTTAAGGTGTTATTAAACCGTGTATTGGCAGGTACAGATAGCAATTCAGACAATGATATTATTCTTATAGACATTATTAAACAGCTACAACAAAGCCTATTTGAAGATGTGCATCAAGTGGCTTTAGAAGAATGGCAACGGGTCTTACTCAAAGCCAATAGCAAAACCACAGCGCCAACTCATACAAAAAATCATGCAAATAGCGATACCGAGTCAGAACAAGGTTTGAATCAAGGCTCGCATCAATCTTTGTATGACTCTTTACACGAGAAGGTGCTGGCATTATTCTTTGCAGATGCATTTAACACTATCCGAGATCAAGCCTTTGCCATTGCGCTAAAGCAACATAAACAATTGGGCTTTGCGACCATTATATTAGCAGCGCTTGCTAGCCCGTATCTTGAACTGCGTAAAAAAGCATTGTTAATGCTACAAAAAATGGCAAATAGCGATGACATTAATACCCTTATGCCTGTCGTCGTCACGTTATTTGCTGATGAAAGCCTTGAGATGCGTACATTGGCGCTTAAAACCGCAATGACACTTTCGGCACTCGCACGGAAGAGTCAAAGCAAAGGTCAAGACAGTAATGGACTAGATAACACGTTGGATGAGACGCTAATAAATTCCGCTTTAGCCAGTCCCTACCCTGATATTCAACTGAACGTTGCCCGACTGGTTGCCAGCCAAACCAATGCTAATGACAGTGTTAATGACGAGGCAAAAAGCGCATCAGATGCCAAAGCTTATGCGGTATTTAAGCAATATTTAGAACAGTCTATTCCGACAACAGACAAAAACAGTAGTGACTATAAAGATTGGTATAACTATGTGAGTGAGGCATTAAAAGGTTTGGCAGATTTGAGTCATCCTGAGCAATTCGATGCCCTTGCTTGGTATACGCATTATTTAGAATACCCTGATGCAGATTTTAAAGCATTGGCGATAAACTTACTGCAAGTGGCTGCTAATAAAGAGTCGATAGCACTACCAAAAGACAATGCCAAGCAACTTGTACGCTGGTTGGAAAATGAAACCAAGCTAATCAATCAATCTGCCAGTTTTGCTTTGGCAGTATGGGGTGACAGTCGTGGGCAACAATTTTTCAATGCTATGGGCGCGCCAGCAGGTAAAACAGGTGCCATTGCTACAAATAATCAAGTTAATTTAAATAAGCTACCGCAGCCCTTTACCCCTTTGCATTGGCTACAAGCAAAACAGGGCCTAGGGGTGCAACATGCCAATGAGTTAAGCGCCCTATTTGATAGAAATGATTGCCTTATTGCAGGCAGGTTGCTCATTGCTCTTTATAGTTTACAGACGCAATCTATTAAACCTTTACGTCTTATTGAAGCATTAAGCTTTGCGGATAATGAATCGGCTCTATTTTATGCCAATATATTAGCAAGATTGGATTTACCGAATGTGACCGTTAAAGATGCAATCGCTACAGAATTGCAGACTCAAGACAAAACACAAAATAAAGTATGGTCATATATCAGCCATTACCTAACGCAAAAGCTAAATAATCAAATCTCATCGCATCAGCTTGACGACGCTTTAAAGTCGCAAGCGTCCAGTCAAAAAGATATACAAACGATAAGACAAGCTATCTTATCAGGCGTAAATGAAGCTACCTTACAACAATTATGCCTATTGCTCGCCAGTCCTAAGCCGATGGTTAAAGCGCAAGCGATTGAGGTTGTCTACAACCTATCTAATTTGTTAAGTTTTTCCTCACACAGCAATAAAGATACCGTATTAGCAACCTTGCAAGATTGGCAACGTGGCTTGCATAGTTTAATTAATAACAACCTGATTAATAGCCGCACCGATTCAAACCTTGAGACTGATGCAACTATTAAAGTAGCAGCCGATAAGGTAGAAGCAGGCGTATTACCAAGTTTAAGGAATAATAATACCATTGGGCTATATCAAGATTTAG
>NW_027856788.1:0-258 GCF_054177405.1 Leptonychotes weddellii
TTACTATGATCCTGGCTTCTGAGATAGCCACTCCTTGTCAGCAGGCCCCAAATCTGTTCTCAGTGGAGAAGGAAAGGAAAGGAAAGGAAAAAGGAAAGAAAAAGGAGAGGAGAGGAGAGGAGAGGAGAGGAGAGAAAGAAAGAAAGAAAGAAAGAAAGAAAGAAAGAAAGAAAGAAAGAAAGAAAGAAAGAAAGAAAGAAAGAAAGAAAGAAAAAGAAGAGAGAAAGAAAGAAAGAAAGAAAGAAAGAAAGAAAGAAA
>NW_027856789.1:0-258 GCF_054177405.1 Leptonychotes weddellii
AGGATTTGAAGACATTAGCTAGCACTAACTAGAATTGGCATCTCTGGAAGTCCTCATTGTCTGCTTTATTGGAGAGAGGTTCAGCATTTGGGGTAATCCGCCCACCAACGAGGTGCCAGGTGTGATGAAAGTCTGTGGGTCTGAGACGTCTCACCGATGGAGTTCAACACACCAGTGCACAATTGTTTTCTAATTCTCACCTTTCTTCCCTGGACAACCAATAAGGAAATGAAATAAGGACTGTGCAGAAAGAGAAAG
>NW_027856790.1:0-258 GCF_054177405.1 Leptonychotes weddellii
AGACATGTATCATATGACCTCACTGATATGAGGAATTCTTAATCTCAGGAAACAAACAATGAATCATGGAACACTACATCTAAAACTAATGATGTAATGTATGGGGATTAACATAACAATAAAAAAAGAGAAGCAACACTAGCAGAAACCAAAAAAAAAAAAAAATGCATCATTGTCAAGTAGAATTTATCTTGTGAATGTCATTCAGCAAAACATTAGTAATATCTAATAACAATGAAGACATGCTTAAAGAAATCC
>NW_027856791.1:0-258 GCF_054177405.1 Leptonychotes weddellii
AGGGGCCTGGGCATGCCCTGGAGAGCCGGGGGAATGGGAGATGGGGGTGTGCTGGGGTAGGGGTTGGGGCCGTGCAGTGAGCCGGGTCCCCACAGATCCTGGCCGAGTGGAAGCAGAAGTATGAGGAGTCGCAGTCAGAGCTGGAGTCCTCGCAGAAGGAGGCGCGCTCCCTCAGCACAGAGCTCTTCAAGCTCAAGAACGCCTATGAGGAGTCCCTGGAGCATCTGGAGACCTTCAAGCGGGAGAACAAGAACCTTC
>NW_027856792.1:0-258 GCF_054177405.1 Leptonychotes weddellii
AAGAGGTCTGAGTCATTGATTAAATTTGGGAGTTGGTGGCAAATGATGGTGTATTGGTAAGGGTCCAATCAGGAAAGAGAAACTCACTGTAATTTGAAAAGGAAAAGTTTACATTAAGCATTATTTTTTTTATAAGAATATTTTCCTTTATTTTCTTCTATTAGTTGTATAGTTTAGAATGTTTAGGTCTTTTTTTTTTTATTCTTATGTTAATCCCCATACATTACATCATTAGTTCTAGATGAAGTGTTCCATGAT
>NW_027856793.1:0-258 GCF_054177405.1 Leptonychotes weddellii
AGCATTTAGCTGTCTCAACAATACAAACTTCGAAATGTTCACATTTATCTAATCATCCTTCTTTGGTCTCAAGATCTTGAGGATCGGTGGTTTTCAAACTGGGCTCCACAGATTCCCTGGGCGGGGAGTGGGGGGTCTCTCTGGGAATGTGGGTGAGAGGTAAGGGTCTCGCCTCCCTACCCTGCCCTCCACTTCAACGGTTTTATCAATTTCACATAGCAGGCTTTCTCATGGGACTGGGGAACAACAACAAAAACC
>NW_027856794.1:0-258 GCF_054177405.1 Leptonychotes weddellii
AGTATCCCCAGCCTGCTTTTGCCGGATGAAGATTGGGTGTCCAAAGGCCTCTTTTCAGTGTGTAGTGTCTCTGCCCTTTTAGCCCAAGCTGATTTAATTCTTTTAAAAAGCATTGTGGATTTCAGGCGCCTGGGTGGCTCAGTTGGTTAAGCGACTGCCTTCGGCTCAGGTCATGATCCTGGAGTCCCGGGATCGAGTCTCGCATCGGGCTCCCTGCTCAGCAGGGGGTCTGCTTCTCCCTCTGCCCTCTTCCCTCTC
>NW_027856795.1:0-258 GCF_054177405.1 Leptonychotes weddellii
CCTCCTGACGGGAAGACAGGCACAGAACCAGGTGAGTCCACCTTTCGTGGCCTCTCACTCAGTGCTCCCAGCATGCAGTCGGCGAGTGACCCAACCTTCTCCTAACACGTGTGCCTGCCCCTGACAAGGCTGGTGTGGCCCCGGTGAGGGGACACTGGTGAAGGGGTGAACACAGTGAGGGTGACGGTGCTGGAGGTGATGCTGGAGGGCTCAATGGCCGTGATGGTGGCCAAGATGGAGATGACAATGCTAGAGGGA
>NW_027856796.1:0-258 GCF_054177405.1 Leptonychotes weddellii
CCTACGGTGTACCGGGCATTTCTAAGAAATGCAGTTCCCCCCAAATCCCGTATGCTTTCTCATTTCCAGAGCTTTGCAAATATTTAGAACCCCCTCCACGGACGCACTAACTCCTGCTTCTTAGAAGACAGTGGTGGGAAGCTCTCTATGACCCTGCACCACAGAGCCCGGCACTGCTGTCTTCCTCCCTCCCTGCACTGTGAGCTCGGCACTCCGTGTCTATGTCTGGCCTCATAAATATCCATTAATTAATGAGTA
>NW_027856797.1:0-1961 GCF_054177405.1 Leptonychotes weddellii
GTAGCTCTATTTTTAAATTTTTGAGGAACCTCCACACTGTTTTCCAAAGTGGCTGTACCAACTTGCATTCCCACCAACAGTGTAAGAGGGTTCCCCTTTCTCCACAACGTCTCCAACATGTGTTGTTTCTTTCCCTGTCCATTTTTGCCATTCTAACTGGTGTAAGGTGGTATCTCAGTGTGGTTTTTTTTTTTTTTTTTGTATTTTTATAATTTCCCCAGTTTATTTTGAAAACAATCTTTTCTGCCATATATCCATATGAATTTTAGATTAGTTACCTCCAAGTGCACAGAAATTACCTATATTTGTCTATAAATTAAGCACTGATGAAAGAATACTTAATGTCTCAATATTTAAGCAGCTCGACATAAAAGAACTTTCCCCGACTTTTTAATTATTTTTTCCCACCTAGGCTAATCTATATTTGACATTTGGGTTCTACAGGCATTGAAAAACAGACACGTTCCTCAAACAGACAGTAAGATAAACCAGCATACAGTGTCCTTCTTTCTGGCTGTAACTTTCCAGAGGCAAAATGGTTCCAATGGAATCAAGCTGACTTCCTGATGAAATAAACTAGCAGGTTGGAAAGGTTCTGCAGACTAACACCTTAACTCTTCTATGTAAACAATGTGCACTGCGAGCAAGGGTGAGTCTCGGCTGGGAGCTCCCGTGGATGGGCTGCTGGGGCTGGCTTGTGCAGACAGCAGAGGACAGGGTCCCCATCGGTCGTCCGCAAACTTGAGGAAGAGGCAGAACTCGTGTGCCCGAAAGGGACGCTGGATGTCCTCATGCTCTGGTGCCTGTTCTATTTTGTTTGTTCCACTATTTTTGTAACTGGGGCAAAGCGGGAGGTTCAGCGGGTCTAAGAACACTTCGCATACCCCATAAACTGTCTGGATGAAACATTTTATTCATTTGTCTGTCAGATACAATAACTGATTTCCATCTACAATTATTTAAGGTAAGAAACCGAGGGTCAACTGAAGAAACAGCTGCAGCCTCACAGCAGAGCCTGCGGGGCCCAGCCTGGGGCTGCAGGGAGAATGGGTGTGGCATTAGCGGGCCTTCTCCAGGAAGGTTCTGCAGCACCTCACACACTGCTGGTAGACAGTCTCAAAGTCGGACTCATTCCCATAATAGGGGTCTTCAATAATGAGATGATTTTGTGGATCATAGCTCCCAAGTAGTTCAATTTTACCTTTGCAGTTTTTAATTTGATTACTTTTTCTATTCAAGTCTCTCAGATTGCTTTCATCCATACATAGTATATAATCAAATGTGGCAAAGTCTTCCTTGGTAACCTGTCTTGCTTTATGGGCTGTGTTAATGCCATGATTTCTGAGGAAGCTCAGAGTTCTTGGATCTGGTGACCGGCCCACGTTCCAGTCAGAAACAGCGCCGCTGTCAATGACCCAATGATCTGAAAGCTTTTGATCAGTTACAAGTTTTCTGAAAACTGCTTCTGCAATGGGTGACCGACAGATGTTACCCAGACACACGAAGAGCACAGACTTCGGCAACTGCTCAGCCATCTTCCCGCGCGCACACCCAGGCACCCACTCTCAGTGTGGTTTTGATTTGGATTTCCCTGATGGCTAATGATGATGAACATTTTTTCATGTGTCTGTTAGCCATTTGTATGTCTTCTTCAGAGAAGTGTCTGTTCATCTCTTCTGCCCACTTTTTGACTTGATTATTTGTTCTTTGGGTGTTGAGTTTGAGAAGTTCTTTATAGATCTTGGATACCAGCCCTTTATCTGTAGTGTCATTTGCAAATATCTTCTCCCATTCTGTGGCTTGCCTCTTTGTTTTGTTGACTGTTTCCTTTGCTGTGCAGAAGCTTTTTATCTTGACGAAGTCCCAAAAGTTCATTTTTGCTTTTGTTTCACTAGCTTTTGGAGATGTATCTTGAAAGAAGTTGCTGTGGCCGATGTCAAAGAGGTTACTGCCTATGTTCT
>NW_027856798.1:0-258 GCF_054177405.1 Leptonychotes weddellii
ATAGAATTTATAAACATCAGGCACCTGGGTGGCTCAGATGGTTAAGCGTCTGCCTTCGCCTCAGGTCATGATCCCAGGGTCCTGGGATCGAGTCCCGCATCGGGCTCTCTGCTCCTTGGGAGCCTGCTTCTCCCTCTGCCTCTCTCTCTCTCTCTCTCTGTCTCTCATGAATAAATAAATAAAATCTTTAAAAAAAAAAAGAATTTATAAATATCTTTGCATTGTTTCACTTCCCATTACATACAAAAGAACATTCAA
>NW_027856799.1:0-258 GCF_054177405.1 Leptonychotes weddellii
AAGAAGGAAGAATGAGGGGCCCCTGGGTAGGCTCAGTTGGTTGAGCGTCTGCCTTAGGCTCAGGTCATGATCCCAGGGACCTGGGATCGAGCCCCGCATCAGGCTCCCTGCTCAGTGGGGAGTCTGCTTCTCCCTCTGCCCCTACCCTCGCTCATGCTCTCTCTCTCAAATAAATAAAATCTTAAAAAAAAAAAAAAAAGAAGGAAGAATCACTGGGGCACCTGGCTGGTTTAGTTGGGGGAGCATGCAACTCCTGAT
>NW_027856800.1:0-258 GCF_054177405.1 Leptonychotes weddellii
AGTAGGAAGGGAAAAATGAAGGGGGGAAATCAGAGGGGGAGACGACCCATGAGAAACTATGGACTCTGAGAAATAAACTGAGGGTTCTAGAGGGGAGGGGGGTGGAGGGGTGAGTTAGCCTGGTGATGGGTATTAAGGAGGGTACAAATTGAATGGAGCACTTGGTGTTATACGCAAACAATGTATCGTGGAACACTACATCAAAAACTAATGATGTAATGTATGGTTATTAACATAACATAATAAAATAAAAAAAAA
>NW_027856801.1:0-258 GCF_054177405.1 Leptonychotes weddellii
TCTCAAGGTTTTCATATTCCAGGGATTTTTCCAACACCAGTGCGAGGTGTGTGTGTGCATGTGTGTGTGTGTGTTGACCCTTTGTGTAATCTGAATGTTCTGGCATTTTTGTTTTTGTTTTTGTTTTTTTTAAAGATTTTATTTATTTATTTGACAGAGATAGAGAGAGAGAGCACAAGTAGGCCGAGAGGCAGGCAGAAGGAGAGGGAGAAGCAGGCTCTCCGCTGAGCAGGGAGCCCGATGCGGGACTTGATCCCA
>NW_027856802.1:0-258 GCF_054177405.1 Leptonychotes weddellii
ACAGAGAGCTGAGCCTTACTTGGCTGCATTGGGCCTGGCACCTGAGGGCATTGCACGGCACTCTCTGGCCACCAAAGTCTGAGTTCTGCTGGGGGGGGTCTCAGTTTACCCAACATTGTGAGAAAGACAACATGCACCCCCATGGCAGACATGAGCTCTTTGGGGCTGGGCAGGTGGTCTCACCCCTGTGGGCCTGAGAATTTGGTGGACTTTTGCACATGCTCCAAGGTTATTCATTCTCCTTTCTAGAAACCCATA
>NW_027856803.1:0-258 GCF_054177405.1 Leptonychotes weddellii
AAGTCAGGAAACGATAGATGTTGGTGAGGATGCGGAGAAAGAGGAACCCTCCTACACTGTTGGTGGGAATGCAAACTGGTGCAGCCACTCTGGAAAACAGTATGGAGGTTCCTCAAGAAGTTAATAGAGCTACCCTACAACCCAGCAGTTGCACTACTGGGTATTTACCCCAAAGATACAAATGTAGTGATCCGAAGGGGCACCTGCACCCCAATGTTTATAGCAGCAATATCCACAATAGCCAAACTATGAAAAGAG
>NW_027856804.1:0-258 GCF_054177405.1 Leptonychotes weddellii
CTTTTTTAAATTCAAAAGCCCTTTTAGCTTCCAGACATAAAAGTACTCCAGCTGCAGCGTCACCCCATCCCCCAGTCTCAGGATTCAAGGGCTTTCCCCCCTTGGCTCTCACCACCAGCCCCTCAGAACAGGGCTGAGACTGTGGTCCGCACCACCTGGCGCCCCTCACCCGTCACTAGTTTCTACCTGGGCTCCTTCCTAGTCTGGTCGTCCTGCCTGACAAGTGCCATCAGCCGCCGCGACTCTAGTTGAAGAAAC
>NW_027856805.1:0-258 GCF_054177405.1 Leptonychotes weddellii
AGAAAGCATGTTCGGGTGTTGCTTCCCCAAATCTGGAGGCTGCAGGCTGAAGAAAGAGTGCCCTGCAAACGCTGTCCCCCGCTGGGGATGTCGAATCAGGGCTCCCCACCGCCTCTGGCCATTTGGCCGGAAGGACAGAAAGGTGACACCAGGAGGCCCAGAGCTGGCCACCCAGCCCCACACGCTCTGATCTGACCTGTGCAGCCCCAGGTCCCCCAGCGTGTGTGTGTGTCTGTGCGTGTCTGTGTGTGAGTGTGC
>NW_027856806.1:0-258 GCF_054177405.1 Leptonychotes weddellii
CTGAATAATATTCCCTTGTATACATACATCACATTTTGTTCGTTCCTCAGTTATTAGATATTTGGATTGTTTCCACTTTTTGGCTATTATCAATAATGCTGCTATGAGCATTCACATACAAGTTTTTGTGTGGACACATGTTTTGTATTCTCTTGGGTACATACCTAGAAGTGGAATTGCTGGGTGATGTGGTAACTCTGTGTTTAACCCTTTTGAGGAACTGCCAAACTGTTTTCCACAGGTGACTACACCATTTTA
>NW_027856807.1:0-258 GCF_054177405.1 Leptonychotes weddellii
CAGTGGTCAGGTACATAGCTAGCCTCTGAAGTTAAAAGTACTGGGTTTGAGATGGGGGAAAAAGATGGCAGAGGAGTAGGGGACCCTATTCCAACTGGTCCCTGGAATTGAGCTGGATATCTACCAGACCACTCTGAATACCCACGAAATCAACCTGAGATGTAAGAAGATAGATCTAGATTTCTACAAACAGAATATCACAGGTGGTTGGTTTCGAGGTACGAAGCAGGGAGCCATGATTCTGTGGGCAGATATCAG
>NW_027856808.1:0-1961 GCF_054177405.1 Leptonychotes weddellii
CATAGAGCCATATTTACTAGTGGGCAGAGTCACTGTGCCTCAAAGGCAGGTTTCTTCTCCTCCTCATGCAGAGGAGGCCTTCTGTTTGCCTGTTGCCCTAGCTCCTGTCTCCTTGAAGCTAACCTTCTGGGAATGCCTGTATCCAGGTGTGTACACCAGAGTGCCAAGGATGGATACACATAGCATAGGGACCTTATTTCGTTTTAACAATTACAAATGTATTCATTTTTGTTTCAAACTGGATGGCTCAAAACAACTGAAATTATTCTGTCAGTTCTGGAGGCCAGAAGTCTGAAATCAGGATCCAGTGGGCCATAATCAAGCTGTCAGCAGGGCTGTGCTCCAGGGGTTTTAGGGGAGTCTGTTCCTAGTTTCTTCTACCCTCTGGTGGCTGTCAGCATTCCCTGACTTGTGGCCACATCACTGCAATTACAAGGCCAGCATCTTTGAATCTCTCTCTCGGCCCTGTCTTCAGGTCACCTTCTCCTCTGTGACTTGTCCAACTTTGCTCTACCTCCTTCTTATAGAGAATGCATGTGATGGCATTTAGGACCTTCCTGGATAATCCAGGCAAATCTGCCTGTCTCAAGATCCTTAATTTAATGACACCTGCAAGGACGTTTTTCTGCCATATAAGGTCCCATTCACAGGTTCCAGAAATCAGGACACAGACGTCTCTTAGGGAGCCATTTTCCAGTCTCCCCCAAAACCCCTACTCTAAGCACAGGTTAAACCTGTGTCCCCATCAAAGTTTCCCAGAAGCCACCCATTTGAGTGGGCTCCAGGCACTTGTCTAGCCCTTAATATAATATTTTGGTCTCCATTTGGAAAGCACCCTTTGTGTATATACTACATTGACCAGAATCCTAGAAGGAAGGAAGAGTCTCAGGTCTGGAATTCTTTTTCTAATCTCTTTGAACCACAGAAAATTCTATCTATTAAAAGTAGCCACTGGCTGTGAATGAAGCTGGTGTTGAGAACTTTCAGATCATTGATACTTTCCTAAGATCTGTATAATAAGAACCAATAACTTAAAGACCATTTCTAGGATTGTTTTCAAATTACAAATCAGTTCAAACTTTCACTCCACTGGCCTAGAAATGAATTTTTCCAGAACAAGGCCCTTCTGTATTCTGAGGGCTACATTCGGTCCAGAAACAAACTTGCCCTTATTAGGTTAGAAAAGAATTCCGACTAAATTTACTACAAAGAGCAAGGCAACAGTTATGGAAGAGCCAAGTCAAACTTCAATCATGCACAGTCTTTTTGGAGCTCCGTGAAAGCCAGGCGACAGACGAAGGCTGCTAGTCAGAAATTCTTTGCTAGTGATATTCTCACTGACAACTCTTTCCACTTGTTTGTGAAACCTTTGTCCTACCTCACTGACTTCCTGACTTCTGGGGCATACATCTTAGTGTCTCTGTTTGGAGTTAGTAGGACAA
Source organism: Leptonychotes weddellii (assembly GCF_054177405.1). Classification (NCBI taxonomy): domain Eukaryota; kingdom Metazoa; phylum Chordata; class Mammalia; order Carnivora; family Phocidae; genus Leptonychotes; species Leptonychotes weddellii. Next base: position 1,443 of record NW_027856808.1, read on the forward strand.
TCGCTTGTGACATCTCTTTGCCTCATACCCTTCCATCAGAGAATTGCCAGTCAACCAGGCCAATGCTCTTTAATTTTTATTTTTGCCCTTGGTCTGAATTTTAAGGGGTAAAAAATGCTGAACATAAAATTCACTATCTTAACCATTTCTAAGTGTACAATTCAGTAGTGTTAAGTATATTCACACTGTTGTGCAACCAATCTCCAGAACTTTTTCATCTTGTAAAACTAAAACTGTACCAATTAAACAGCAACTCCTCACTCTGACCCCCTCCCCTCACCCCTGGCAACCACCACTCTACTTTCTGTCTCTATAATTTGATTATTCTCGTACCTCATTTGCGTGGAATCAGTATTTGTCCTTTTGTGACTGGCTTATTTCATTCGGCACCATGTCATCAAGGTTCATCCACTCAATCATATGTCAGCACTTCCTTCCTTTTTAAGCTGAATAACATTCAATTATATGGATAGACCACATTTTGTTTATCCATTCATTCATCCATCCATGGTTGCTTCT
>NW_027856809.1:0-258 GCF_054177405.1 Leptonychotes weddellii
ATTCCTAATTAACACTTGTAGCTCCTGCATCAACACACAGAGGCACCATCTTTCCTCTGCCTGGATCTCTAGGATCATGGTATCCTGAGCTGGATAAACCCATGTTTTGACACTAAAGATGGATAGCTGTGCGAAGTCTCCTCAGCACATGGCTAGGAATGCTCTTTCCTCCAAAGCAGAGACTGGCTGGAGTTCTGGCATCCGTGGTTTAGTAGAGTGTGTGAACAGGTCGACCCTTCTGCATCTGCTCAGTTAGGG
>NW_027856810.1:0-258 GCF_054177405.1 Leptonychotes weddellii
AAAGTGTACAGTCAGATAAAATGAGGACTGAATTCCAGAATCTCAGTGAATGCTAATATTTACAAAACGGTTCTAACAAGAAATAGGCATACAAGCGGGAGAAATTAGTAGGGTGTATGTTATGGACACAAGTTAAAAAAAAAAAAAAAAGAACATTGCAAGAAGTGGGGAGTAGTGACCAGTGTTAGATATTCCTGAAAAATCAAGTAAGATTAAAAAATGGAAAATGACCTGTGTATTTATTTTATTTATTTAATT
>NW_027856811.1:0-258 GCF_054177405.1 Leptonychotes weddellii
CTGCTTGTGTTCCCTCTCTTGCTGTGTCTCTCTCTGTCAAATAAATAAATAAAATCTTAAAAAAAAAAAAAAAAGAAATAGCCCCATCTGGGGGGAAGGAAGTGAGAAATTGATTGACTAGAGCAGTAGAGGGCAAATTAGGGTCATCACGAAGGCAAAAGAGAAAATGACCAAAAATATTGGATACAGCAAGGTCAAGGAGAACAATAAGTAGAAAAAAATCCACTGGCAACTTAAGGAGGGAGAGTTAGTACAGTA
>NW_027856812.1:0-258 GCF_054177405.1 Leptonychotes weddellii
CTGCATTTCCAACAGGCTGCTTGACCACAAACCTCACCTGGAGCGGGAGAGTTTGAACCGAGACCTTTGGTGGTTTGGATCTCTGGCTGTTCTTATGCCTTTACTTTAATATGGTGTCTGAGAGGGAACTAAAAGAAATCCTTCGGAGAAACTTGGTTTTGCTTGTTTTTGGTATTTTGGCTGAATCATTTGTGTGTGTTTTTTTTTTTTTTAAAGATTTATTTATTTATTTGAGAGAGCGAGAATGAGAGAGAGAGA
>NW_027856813.1:0-258 GCF_054177405.1 Leptonychotes weddellii
ATCATATACTGAATTTCTTTAGCACATTTATCAAAGCTCTCATGATGAGCTTCTAAGAGAGAGGATGCTTTAAAAACAGTGTTTTGATTTTTTTACCCTCAGATTATTAATCCCTATAGTACTCACAGCCTATATTCCCTATCCCATCCCTTATTTCTTCTCCTTGACCAAACTTCCTGAAAGTGTTTTTGCTTGTGGCTTTCCCATGCTCACCACTTACTCACCCCTCACTTTTGGTCTTCTACGTGTGGTTTGTGG
>NW_027856814.1:0-258 GCF_054177405.1 Leptonychotes weddellii
AAAAAAAAAAAAAAAAGGATTAAAATGCATTGACTATTTTTCTTTAAAAGTCCCTCGTATTAAAAGATAAACTGAGGCATGTAAAAAATTTTAAGAGTTTGAGTAAAAATACTTCCAAGGCAGGCAGGATCAGACTGGAAATGGTTAGAAGCGCTCCACATGGGTGGGACCTTGGGGACAGACTTTTATAGAGAAAATGTAGAAGCAGAGTAAGGAAATTATTGATTGGCTATCTATCCTCCATAGCCTGGTTGGCTG
>NW_027856815.1:0-258 GCF_054177405.1 Leptonychotes weddellii
CAAAGACACACACAGCCTTCCCGAACAGGCTAACTACTATAAGGAAGCCAAACGATAGAACTGCACCCTTATAATGAAGGGCAAGGGGTCAAGGAAGCCAAGTTTACAGTTTTCTAAATAAAATAGTTTTTTTTTTAAAAGATTTATTTATTTTATTTATTAGAGAGAGAGAGAGCATGAGAGGGGGGAAGGGCAGGGGAGAAGCAGACTCCCCGCCGAGCAGGGAGCCCGATGCGGGACTCGATCCCGGGACTCCAG
>NW_027856816.1:0-258 GCF_054177405.1 Leptonychotes weddellii
CCTCTCATGCTCTCTCTCTCTATCTCATTCTCTCTCTCAAATAAATAAATAAAATCTTTAAAAAAAAAAAAACATATGGGAATGCTGATTGTATAAGGTGAACTTTAAATCTGCAGAATCTCCGAGAATGAAACAGTACAGTAGTTGCCATCCAAGGAGCAGTTGAAGGTCAGGCTTTGAGGTGCATTAATTCTTTCAATATTAAATCTTGTAAAAATGGTACTTTATTGTTATTAAGTGGAGGTTCTGAAAAGGCCC
>NW_027856817.1:0-258 GCF_054177405.1 Leptonychotes weddellii
CAGTGGTCAGATACATAGCTAGCCTCTGAAGTTAAAAATACTGGGTTTGAGATGGGGGGAAAAGATGGCAGAGGAGTAGGGGACCCTATTCCAACTGGTCCCTGGAATTGAGCTGGATATCTACCAGACCACTCTGAATACCCACGAAATCAACCTGAGATGTAAGAAGATAGATCTAGATTTCTACAAACAGAATATCGCAGGTGGTTGGTTTCGAGGTACGAAGCAGGGAGCCGTGATTCTGTGGGCAGATATCAG
>NW_027856818.1:0-1961 GCF_054177405.1 Leptonychotes weddellii
GGATATATTGCTTATATCTGCTTTGAGCAAGTCCCTGGCTGTGATATCTTCCTGAACTTTCTTTTTGGGGATAATTCCTCCCTCTTTTCATTTTAGCTAAGTTTCTGTCTTTTGCATATTTTGAAAGCTTATTATGTTTCCTGCTCCTGAGAATAATACTACATAAAGACAGGCTCATACACTGTCCAGGGCCTGGCACTTCAGGATGTTTCTGGTGTATGCTGTGTGCATTTTGCTGTTCTATTTTGGCTGCTTTTTCCCACTGGTCACTCCTCTAATGTGCTCCTCCTTGCTTACAGGGGGAAGTGTTTGGACCTTTACCTAAATGTGCTTTGATTTATTGTTGTTGTTGTTGTTAAAATAAGCCTGGAAAAAGGGGGGCGGAGAAGAAAAACGCCTTATTTAAAAAAAGAAAAAGAAAAGAAAAGGAACAACCACAAGAACAAAAACTAGCGGACAATCAACAAATTATAAACCTGATTCCAAAGAAAAAGAAAGGAGAAAAAAAAAGATAAATTGAGGCCTGATCCAAAGTAAAAAGAAAAGGGAATTCAAAAAAAGAAAAAGCTAACAAAGGAAAAACTGATAAGCCTGATTCCAAAGAAAAGAAAATAAATTAAAAAAGAATGTAAAGCCTGGTTCTTTTCCCAGCAGAACTGCATGTGATGTTTTGAAGCACTCTATGATCTTTAGACTCGGTGCATGCAGGGTGCTGCCTGTGCTTTCTTCTGGGGGAGACACCCACTGCTAGTTTAGTCAGACCTATCCCAGTAAGTATGCACTTTCCAGGCACAGGTTTTCGGGGTTTGGTGTCATCAGTTCCCCCCTCAACTGGGGGCCACTGTGTTGTTCTCTGAAGTCTGACTGTGTTGGTGGTGGGCGGAAAATGGCTCCCCCTACTCTCTCCTCCCCAGACAGGGGATCCCACAGCCCGCCACTGTTCAAGAAGCCTTCACAGAATACTAAGAGCCATCAGCATGCTCGGCACCACAGCTCTCCTGGGTTTTATCTTTGGCTCGCTGCTGGGATTCAAAACTCCAAGTCTTAAAGAAGCTGGCACCGCAGGGACCCACTCTTCTCTTCTAGAGAAGAGCCTCTCCATGCTGTACCTGTTGTCCTTTGTCCCAGGAAAACAGTCTCACATCTACACAGTGTGCAAAAATCTATGGTGTGGCACTTTGAAAAGCAGTGACTCAGCTATCCACCTTCTGCACATGCCTCTGTCCCCTGCCCATGAAAGGCCCTTTGCTGGTGCCTGCAGGGTCCTTTGTCCTTGGAGAGGCACTATACCTTCTTCCAAATGTACTCCAGGAAGACAACATTCTCCCTCAGTGTGACCCAGGAGATCCCCACACCACTTTGTGTGCTATCAGGCCAGTGGCCTCCTTCTCCCCAGGAGTGCAAGCTACAGCTCCACTCTGGCAAAAGTCATGCATTTCCAAAACCCCAGAGTTTGAGCTCTACAGGCTGTTTGCAATAAAAAACAAAACCAAGCAAAACAAACCTGAGACACTCAGAACCCTTGCTCCCCAGTCTGTGGTCTGTAGAGGGTTTCGTCTTGTGTGAACCTGATGCCACCCTCTCTCAACGCCTCTCTCTTTCTCTCTCTGTGGAAAGGGTTCCTTCCCTTCCATGGCACTGCAGGTTTTCTCTCCCTCAATTTACTTCCATACTCCTTGCACCTGCCACACTGTCTCCCTTCAACTCTGGAGATCCTTCTCCCAGTCCCCAGATCGCTTTCCTGGGTGTTCCAAGTGATCTAACCTCAATAAAAGTGTGTTTGAGGGACTAGGAAAGCCCAGGTTCCCCCTACTTCTCTGCCATCGTATCTCTTCCCCCATTCATTTATTGATGGTCACTTATGTTTCTTCCATATCTTGGTTATTGTAAATAATGATGCAATAAACAGAGGGATTCATATATCTTTCTGTATTAGTGTTTCCTTTTTCTTTGGGTAAATA
>NW_027856819.1:0-258 GCF_054177405.1 Leptonychotes weddellii
ACTGTATATTCTTGCTTCATCATAGATTAATTGTATACCTGTGGGTTTATTTCTGGGCTCTCTACCCTGTTCTATTGATCTATGTATCTGTTTTTGTGACAGTACCATATTGGTTTTTTGTTTTTTCTTTTTATTCTTATGTTAATCCCCATACATTACATCATTAGTTTTAGATGAAGTGTTCCATGATTCATTGTTTGTGCATAACACCCAGTGCTCCATGCAGAATGTGTCCTCCTCAATACCCACCACCAGGCT
>NW_027856820.1:0-258 GCF_054177405.1 Leptonychotes weddellii
TGATTGATTTGCGGATGTTGAACCAACCTTGCAGCCCAGGGATAAATCCCACTTGGTCGTGGTGAATAATCCTTTTAATGTACTGTTGGATCCTATTGGCTAGTATTTTGGTGAGAATTTTTGCACCTTGGATGACCTCTTAATGCACCATATGGCCTTATAAAGAAATCACTGATACAGCTCTCATTTTTTTGCATTATAATTTGATAAATATTTTGTTTATATCTGTATTTTAAAGAAAAGCCATATGGTCATCAA
>NW_027856821.1:0-258 GCF_054177405.1 Leptonychotes weddellii
TATTAAAGAGGGCACGTTCTGCATGGAGCACTGGGTGTTATGCACAAACAATGAATCATGGAACACTATATCTAAAACTAATGATGTAATGTATGGGGATTAACATAACAATAAAAAATTTTTAAAAAAATGGGGCTTCTCTGGTTGGGAGAGAGAGAAGAGCAAGAATTAGCCCAACTTCAAAGTGAATGTGCCCAGCCCCTGCCAGTAAGGCCCTTGGGCTCCTCTCCCAAACGCTGTGGGCTGTGTGCGGGAAAA
>NW_027856822.1:0-258 GCF_054177405.1 Leptonychotes weddellii
AGCTCTTTCACATTCTGAAGGTGCTTGATTTGGAAGTTCATCTCATGGGCTCCTAGGACTGGCAGGCTGGGTTTTGGAGATAAATAGTAGAGTTAATTGTCTAGATAATTAAAAATAATTACTGCATCCAATTATATTTATGGGGTGGTTATGCATCTATCATGGCATTTGACCTTTACCACAATCTTTTTTTTTTTTTAAGATTTTATTTATTTATTTGAGAGAGAGAGAATGAGAGACAGAGAGCATGAGAGGGAG
>NW_027856823.1:0-258 GCF_054177405.1 Leptonychotes weddellii
GCGCCTGGGTGGCTCAGTTGGTTAAGCGACTGCCTTCGGCTCAGGTCATGGTCCTGGAGTCCCGGGATCGAGTCCCGCATCGGGCTCCCTGCTCGGCGGGGAGCCTGCTTCTCCCTCTGACCCTCCCCCCTCTCATGTACTCTCTCTCATTCTCGCTCTCTCAAATAAATAAATAAATCTTTAAAAAAAAAAAAAGAAATGATGAAATGAGGACAGGCCATAGAATTCACCTGATCTGGATAACAGAGAGCAAATAGA
>NW_027856824.1:0-258 GCF_054177405.1 Leptonychotes weddellii
AATTGTGATTGTCAGAAGCACTTGTAATAGCAAAGGCAGAATTCCAGAGGCAGAAAACGATTCTGGCTATAGAGCTGTCTTAAGTTCAGTTTATGCTCAGACCAGGTAGAAAGTGGTACTTAAATGTTTACTTCTTTATCCCGACCAGTGTGTGTGGTAGTCCTCTACCTAGCTCTGAATGTTCATGGCCCATCCCAGATCCAAAGAGGGGTTCGCAATTCTTTCCTTTGCCCCTGCTACTTTCCCTGCCCCAAGGAT
>NW_027856825.1:0-258 GCF_054177405.1 Leptonychotes weddellii
GATCCCTAGCCAGCTGAATTCCTGAGACCAGATGAAATCCAGGTCTCCTACTCCTCTGCTATCTTGCTCCACCCTCCCTAAAATTTGATTTTTAATCATGAGAATAAGTGGTTAAATAAGCATGATTCTTGCGTTTTCTAACTTGGTATATCTGTCTTTTATTCTTTCTATTTAATTCTTTCAAACATCATTGTCTGCAATAGACTCTGAGGTGATGGTTTGAATGTAGGAGGTTTTCTGGGAATTCCCCTATAAACC
>NW_027856826.1:0-258 GCF_054177405.1 Leptonychotes weddellii
ACTACATATTAGGAGGAAATATATAATTGCTCTCCACACTGTCAATTTGTAATTTATAATTTATTTCTCATTCTACCTCAGTCTGATTTCTACCCATATTGCTCCTTTGAAACTACTAAAGCATAGGTCATAGACAACTTACACTGACTTTTCAGTTTCTTGCTTCAGTCTTAATGGACCTATCAACAGCATTATTAGAGCCTGTTTTTAAACATTCCTTCCTCTTGGTTTCCATGCCACTACATTCTCCTACTTTTC
>NW_027856827.1:0-258 GCF_054177405.1 Leptonychotes weddellii
CCTCTCATGCTCTCTCTCTCTATCTCATTCTCTCTCTCAAATAAATAAATAAAATCTTTAAAAAAAAAAAAACATATGGGAATGCTGATTGTATAAGGTGAACTTTAAATCTGCAGAATCTCCGAGAATGAAACAGTACAGTAGTTGCCATCCAAGGAGCAGTTGAAGGTCAGGCTTTGAGGTGCATTAATTCTTTCAACATTAAATCTTGTAAAAATGGTACTTTATTGTTATTAAGTGGAGGTTCTGAAAAGGCCC
>NW_027856828.1:0-258 GCF_054177405.1 Leptonychotes weddellii
CCAAGATTCCCTTTCCAATCATCACCCTCTTCCATGCTTTTAGTGGTAACCATTAAGCCTAACTTTTATGTATTAATTTCCTTGGTTTTCATTTTAGTTTTGCCACCAAATTACACATCCCTAAACAAATATTTCTGTCTGTTTTTGACTTCAGATAAATGAAATCACATATTATATATGTATTTTGTGGCTTTTTTTTTCCATTTAAAAATGTTTTGAAATAAACTCAAATTTATAGAAAAGTTGAAAATATGGTAC
>NW_027856829.1:0-1961 GCF_054177405.1 Leptonychotes weddellii
TGCCCCCCTCCCCTCTAGAACCCTCAGTTTGTTTCTCAGAGTCCATAGTCTCTCATGGTTCGTCTCCCCCTCCGATTTCCCCCATTCATTTCTCCCTTCCTACTGTCTTCTTCTTGTTTTTTTAACATATAATGTATTGTTTGTTTCAGAGGTACAGGTCTGTGATTCAACAGTCTTACACAATTCACAGCGCTCACCATAGCACATACCCTCCCCAATGTCTATCACCTAGCCACCCCATCCCTCCCACCCCCCACCACTCCAGCAACCCTCAGTTTGTTTCCTGAGATTAAGAATTCCTCATATCAGTGAGATCATATGATACATGTCTTTCTCTGATTGACTTATTTTGCTCAGCGTAATACCCTCCAGTTTAGTGTCTTTCAAGTAAAAATGGTGTACCATGTGTGGGTGTCAACTTTATTTTGTAAATCACATAAATGCTTTCCCTGAAGGCATAACCTCATACTTCAGGGCTTTTATTTAACCTCTAGTTCTTAAATCTGTACCATCTTTCAGTCATGCCCAAAATCTCAACATCACATATATAGTCATATGATTTACTTCACAATACACACACGTTTCAGAATGTTACCAACACTATCACCATCGATGTGCTTACTGAAAAGTTTTAGTGTTTTCTTTTTTTGTTTGTTTGTTTTTTACAATAGTTTTTGTTCTTAGCATTTATCCCATTAGGGTCACACATACAAATTATTTTGTTTTAAAGTCCCTTTCCCTTCTAACCTGTTGCCACCCTCCTCTTAAAATAATGATTTACTTTTAAAACTGTATGGTTTATCCCCTTTATTTTTAAAAAATACAAGGATGTAAATTTTTTCTTATGATAAATGCTTATTTTTTCTTAGATAAACGGTAGCGTACTGTACACACTTCAGTCCACCTTGCTTCTCCCCCCTGCATAATACTGCATCTGTCTTTCTTTTTTAGTGAGTGCAGAATTTTTTATTACATAGACTGCAATTTACTTAACCAGTACAGTATTGATGAACATTTAGATAATTTCCAGTTTTTTACCTCATATTATATGAAACATTACAGTTACTGAGAAAAAGCAACATGGGGTTTAATAATTATTTTTGAAAGAAATGAACCTACCTTCAGAGTCTAAAGAATGCTTAGTATCTGTGATTAGTTGCTTATAGTATAGAAGGTATAAAATTACCTTATTCAACCCGGAACTTAACTGAGTCTTTTTAGTGAGGACTTATGGCTTAAAATAGGCCAGATGTTTGAATTCTAGCTGTAGCCATACTGTGGGATGGTTTGAGCACTGAAGTCCTAGACTGAGAATATGGCTTTTTATTTATTTTTTAGTTTTTTCAAGATTTTATTTATTTATTTGACAGAGCACAAGCAGGGGGAGCAGCAGGCAGAGGGAGAAGCAGGCTCCCTGCTGAGCAAGGAGCCCGATGTGGGACTTGATCCCAGGACCCCGGGATCATGACCTGAGCTGAAAGCAGATGCTTATCTGACAGAGCCACCCAGGCGCCCCAAGAATACGGCTTTTAAAAGCAACAGTCCTAATAGAATGGAAGAGGTTTGGGCTAGTTAGGGATAGGTTTAAAAGTACATTCTTTTTTTTTAACACATAATGTATTATTTGTTTCAGAGGTACAGATCTGTGATTCAACAGTCTAACACGATTCACAGCGCTCACCGTAGCACATACCCTCCCCAATGTCTATCACCCAGCCACCCCATCCCTCCCACCCCCATCACTCCAGCAACCCTCAGTTTGTTTCCTGAGATTAAGAATTCCTCCTATCAGGGTGCCTGGGTGGCTCAGTTGGTTAAGCGACTGCCTTCGGCTCAGGTCATGATCCTGGAGTCCCGGGATCGAGTCCCACATCAGGCTCCCTGATCAGCAGGGGGTCTGCTTCTCCCTCTGCCCTCTTCCCTCTTGTGCTCTCTGTCTCTCATTCTCTCTCTCTCAAATA
>NW_027856830.1:0-258 GCF_054177405.1 Leptonychotes weddellii
CACGGGGGCAAGATTGGGATGATTTGGAGTCCATTGGAAGGATGTGGTAGTCTAGCTGGGTGGGTAGGGAACCCTGTAAGAAAATGAAGTACTGTGCAGGGCAGCTTCAGGGGTGATGGGGATTGTTGAGTGGGCATAGTAAATTCATGGGTGAGATGCAGGGCTCTGGATGAAGACACAGCCTTTGGGGGTTCAGACGAAGTAAGGGATCCTGCAAACGCCAAAGCTTTGAGGAAAAAGAGGAGGAGGGTGCAAGTA
>NW_027856831.1:0-258 GCF_054177405.1 Leptonychotes weddellii
AGCTCAGTGTGTTGGAGGAGGAACAGCCAGAAGGAGATGATTGGGGAATGAGGTCCGAGGGGTACACAGGTAAGACCTTGCAGGTCACAGAGGGAATCTGCATTTTGCACCGAGTAAACTGAGAACTTGCTGTAGGATTCTGAGCAGAAGAGGACTATCATGATCTAAACTGTGTTTTTAAAAGATCACCCTGGCTGCTGTGGGCAGAAAGAACTGTAGCGGGGCAAGGGTGGATGTAAGTTAGGAGACTACTGTAGC
>NW_027856832.1:0-258 GCF_054177405.1 Leptonychotes weddellii
AACCCTCAGTTTGTTTCCTGAGATTAAGAATTCCTCTTATCAGTGAGATCATATGATACCCCAAAGATACAAATGTAGTGATCCGAAGGGGTACGTGCACCCCAAAGTTCATAGCAGCTATGTCTGCAATAGCCAAACTATGGAAAGAGCCAAGATGTCCATCAACAGATGAATGTGTAAAGAAGATGTGGTATATATATATAATGGAATATTATGCAGCCATCAAAACAAAAACAAAATCTTGCCATTTGCAATGAT
>NW_027856833.1:0-258 GCF_054177405.1 Leptonychotes weddellii
CCTTAGAGGTATGTGTGCATAACTGCAGGCCGTATGACCAGTACTGGGGACCCTGTGGGCAATACTGAGGACATCCATGGTGAGTACTGAGGACCCCTATGAGGAGTACTGGGGACCCCCCAATGGGAAATACTGGGGATCCTCATGACAAGCACTGGGAACCCCCACCAGGAGCACTGAGGACCCCATGTGAGGAGCACCGGGGGCCCCCACCAGGAGCACTGAGGACCCCATGTGAGGAGCACCGGGGGCCCCCAC
>NW_027856834.1:0-258 GCF_054177405.1 Leptonychotes weddellii
AGAGTACGCATATGGATGCTACCTGGAAGTTTGAGATGAAATATGAAGAATTTGCTTTTCAAGTACAAGAGACAATATTGCCCACCAAAAACTCTTTAATGATGCTTTGGATCGCAAAAACACCAAACCAATTTTGGAAAGAAAGGGACATTATTAGGATGACCTTGGAGTATTTCATGAAGTCAAAAGAAGGAAGTTTCTGAGCTTTAGGAAGGTATTGAATCTCTGGAGAAGCCGTTGTATGTATGTATGTATGTA
>NW_027856835.1:0-258 GCF_054177405.1 Leptonychotes weddellii
GATTGTCATTTATGTATTTAATCCTTATTGTATCTAAAATTTGTATTTTTCTGAAGAATTTTTTTTTCATTTTAAATAATATTTGTAGTCAAACTACTCTCCTTTTACTACTAAGAAAATATAATCAATAAGGTGAAATATTATTGCATAGAAATAATAATGATAATAAAAAATAAAGCAGTTATTGAGAGCCTACTATGTATTACATATTCTAAGAGTTTTACACATATTAACTCAAATATCCTTCATAGTATTAGA
>NW_027856836.1:0-258 GCF_054177405.1 Leptonychotes weddellii
ACAATGTGAAGAATGAAGCAAGTCCAGGGTTTCACTGAGGAACAGAATGGTGCAACGGTCGAGGGGGTGGGGACATTGTGGTGAGAAAACATACACCACCCAGACCTCAGTGGCCTTTCCTTCCTCCCTAACCAGGCCCTTCCCCCACGGCCCCTCCTGGCTTCCCCAGATTTGACTTGGGACTCACTCCCCTCCCTTTTTCTTATTTTTTCAGATGAAAGAAGCACCACAGGCCTCCCTGTGGGGTCCATCGTTGGC
>NW_027856837.1:0-258 GCF_054177405.1 Leptonychotes weddellii
AGGCAGAACTGGGATTTGAATCCAGGTCTCTGTGAATCCTCAAACACTATATTGTCCTTTGTTATCTACTCTGCACAGCAGTGAGTAGAAAGAGGTACACACAGAAAGGGCAGGTCATGGAAAGGTCCCTCAGGAGGCCAGAAGGGCCAGTCACGGCATGATCATTCATCCTGACATATACCAAAGGGGAGGAAGGATGTGTCCCCCTGAGGCACGGGAGGCAGTCTGGGGGCCAGGCAGGGACCAACAGCATCTTCC
>NW_027856838.1:0-258 GCF_054177405.1 Leptonychotes weddellii
ACTACATATTAGGAGGAAATATATAATTGCTCTCCACACTGTCAATTTGTAATTTATAATTTATTTCTCATTCTACCTCAGTCTGATTTCTACCCATATTGCTCCTTTGAAACTACTAAAGCATAGGTCATAGACAACTTACACTGACTTTTCAGTTTCTTGCTTCAGTCTTAATGGACCTATCAACAGCATTATTAGAACCTGTTTTTAAACATTCCTTCCTCTTGGTTTCCATGCCACTACATTCTCCTACTTTTC
>NW_027856839.1:0-258 GCF_054177405.1 Leptonychotes weddellii
AATTGTGATTGTCAGAAGCACTTGTAATAGCAAAGGCAGAATTCCAGAGGCAGAAAACGATTCTGGCTATAGAGCTGTCTTAAGTTCAGTTTATGCTCAGACCAGGTAGAAAGTGGTACTTAAATGTTTACTTCTTTATCCCGACCAGTGTGTGTGGTAGTCCTCTACCTAGCTCTGAATGTTCATGGCCCATCCCAGACCCAAAGAGGGGTTCGCAATTCTTTCCTTTGCCCCTGCTACTTTCCCTGCCCCAAGGAT
>NW_027856840.1:0-13263 GCF_054177405.1 Leptonychotes weddellii
CTATTTGGTTGCTTACATTACACCAGGCAGACACGGGGTTGGGGACATGCTGAGCCGTGAGCTTCCCCAGCAGGACCCAGGAGTCCCCCCTAGACTCTCGTAAGCAGGGACAACCTAGTTCCATCCTGCTGCCCTGAGCTTACCCCAAGACTGGTGGGCAGAGCTCTGGGATCCAGGGGTGGCCACACCAAAGAAAAATCGGAGGGGAAAACAAAACAGGACTTGGAGAGGGACGTTGGAGAGAGACTGACATCTTAGTGAATCTGAAGTCAGAGAACGCAGCAGACAGAGAACGCAGAGGATGTTCGTGTGTCCAGGTGACCGGCTGCTTGTGGGCGCCTGGGGAGGTCCACGCCGGAGCCTTCCGCTCACACCCCGTGGGGCGTCCCTGACTGCTGCTGGCGCCATTCGACACTAGCTAAAGCTTTACGGAAATGTAAGAAGGGGTTATCATCTACACAACAGCGGAAAATCGTTGTTAGGAGACCGAGGAGGGATTCGAGTTTGTACAGTATCGATGATGAAAGATTCCAGAATGGCGTCGCCGTACTTCCCCTAAGTCTGCATAACCAAGGTACTCTGGGAACGTCCCTCCCGTGAGGTCCTTATCACTGGCAGCTCTTCCTCGTGTTTGTAGACACGTGGCGATCTGTGGTTACTGTCCGCATGCCGGTCGCGTCCCCAGTCACACGCTGTCACTGACATGGTGGCAGAGCCTCCATCTGGGAGGAGAGAAGGAGAGAAGGAGAGGCAAAACCAGGAGTAGCATGACGACGATTCTTCCAGTCCACAAGCCTTCGTGCATGTTCTAGGTCCTGCAGTGCAGGAAATAGAGCCGTCTGAACGTTGATTTACGCAAGTTTTCTTTCTTAGTAGAGTGTGAAATATTCTCTTTGACAGTCTGGGGCTTAGAACAAAATGATCCAGTCTCTATACATGTAGGTTTATGGGTACATGTGTTTGTAAGTACTCATGTGGGTACGTGTAGGAGACCATGAGGTAGCCCGGTCTACGGATGGAGCCAATATACAGAGGAGGGCAGAGCCAACCGTGCAGAAGTGAAATCGGAGCCCTGTATCAGCCCACACCTGCAGTCCGTATTACCTTGGGACACTTAGTTATGCGATCTAGCCAGTTCCTTTTATGGTTTAAGCCAGTTTCATTTGAGTTTTCGCTTAGGCAAATAAAACCATCCTGGAACACACCGATGAGAAACTGAATACTAAATGTCAGACAGCTTGACAGGGGTCGTGCTGATAGTACTATAAATGGAGAATCCAGACTCAAACTAGGTTCTGCTGCCTCCAAAGCATGTGCCCTCAAACATTAGGATGTACATTAGAGCCAAAATAACATGTTCAGGCCGCATTACCTGTTCTGCATACAGGGGCCAGGAAAGTGCCATCCCAGTGATGTTTCTGTCTAAAAAATGAGAAGGGGACCCCCATATGAGGTATACATTGTGTCTGAGTTCTAGAGACCCTGGAGCAGATGCCTGCTACAGACGGTGCTCAGTTCACATGTGTGGCTGCTTCCCAGTCCTGTCCCGAGGGAGCGAATTCAGGAGGTTAGCAGGTCCAGCCCCTTCAGGAGTCCTGGGTTTCAGACCCCAGAGAACTGATCGTTCCACTAAACCACAAAGCTTTTGATGCCTTTAAAATGACTGAGAAGAGGTGTCTGCCACTGCATCTTATTTCCTCCCTTTGCCCTGGTTTTGTGTCACCGTGGTAAAGACTGCAGTGAGGGGCAGAGCAGAGCATGCTGGGCAGGTCCCCAGAGGAATCACAGCCGAATGCTGCTCCCTGGGAGGGGCACTTGGTGCTGCTGATGCATTTTTGGTACCAGTTCTTTAGCATAAATGGACATAGGTCGTATACTATTTAACCCTTTTAGAAACATTGATAGGATTCTGATAGAATAGGAACATGCCTTAATAGGATGTGTATTTGGACAACTCAATAATAATGTTTTTAAATTGATGTTTCAAAACAAAGGAGAAATGCTTTTGCAGATTTTCCAATTTAATTGAGGTGATACCTTGGGGAAAATTAAAGTTAGGTTGTTTTCATTCATTGAAACAGACGAAAGGTATTACATGTCTGCAATCATTGTTCTCTTCTTTCAGTGTGTTTACCGGGCCTAAGGATACTTTTGTTCCTTTTCTGTCAACTTTTCTTTCTCACAGTAATCTCCAGTCTAAAATCTAGAATATATAAATAATAATATAAAGAAGTAAGCATTCAAAACAAGATAAATATGGGTCTTGGGGCGCCTGGGTGGCTCAGTCGTTAAGCGTCTGCCTTCGGCTCAGGTCATGATCCCAGGGTCCTGGGATCGAGACCCGCATCGGGCTCCCTGCTCGGCGAGAAGCCTGCTTCTCCCTCTCCCACTCCCCCTGCTTGTGCTCCCTCTCTCACTGTGTGTCTCTCTGTCAAATAAATAAATAAAATCTTTAAAAAGAAAAACAAGATAAAAATGGGTCTTGATTCTAGGAAAATTGTTTTGTCATACTTAGCTCCCCACTTGTTAAAATTATTTGGTTATCACTGTACCTAATAGGTGGATATGCATGTACTCTTTTTATAGAATAAATTTTATGAGAACATTATAACATTGTTTTCTTTGCTGTTATTTTCCACATACTTTTATGGCCAAATTTTCACCAGCACTGTCTTTTAACTGTAGTGACCATATTTTGATAAATTATTAGAAGGAAATGGTCGTATAAAACAGTCTACAAAACTACGATATATGAAGACTCACGCACAGACCACCTTTTCTGCCCCGGAGGTATCCACAAACTTTGCCCTAAACGCATTCAGGAGTGTTCAGCATCAGGAAACATATCAGCTAATTCCTAGGATCTTATTTTCGTTTACCATCCTGAGTTCTTTCCTCTGAACTGTGTTCTTGATTTGTGCTTGTAGGTGATGGTCAACTAATTCTCTCAAAACTCAGGAGATTCACCTTAATTTTCACCCCCACTCTATCGCCTTGTCTATGTTGGCTGGATTACTTTATTCACAGGAAAGAACAAGAGCCATTTGCTTTTACCTTTCATGATCTTGTCACACTGCTTGGGTGTGACAAGAGTAATAACTTGCTTTTTATACATTTATTAAATTGGTCTGCCACACGTTGTACCAAGTGCCTCACGTGCTCACGTGACCCATTCAGCGCACCTGTTTACATGCTATTTACCACGAAGTATTGCTGTATCTGGGAAGCCATTCCTGCGTTGAACTATATAGCAAAAGATCTAGTGAGGAGATGAGCGTAGAGAACAAAAATCAAAACAAGAAAAAAAAGGGTAAGAATGATCCGAAAAATGTGTAAAAGAGAACAAGTGATCCGAAGCTAATAAATTCTCTTTATCTTGAAATAGATGTAGAAAGGTATTTTCTGATTACAGGAATATTCCAGTTTGTGATTTCCCCTTTTTCAAATAATTATAGGTTAATAAAATATACTTGATAGCAAAACTTTCCTGAATAAAATCAAGCTTTGGGTCATATATAAGAGACTTTTCGATGTTTCAGTGTCCCTAGGTCGTCAGTACAAATATCAGACATGGCGTTCACTGCTGTAGCTACAAGTGTTATATCTTGGAAGGACGACGGAATCGCCAGACAGTCCGGCAGTCCTTTCCGTGATGACCCTGAAAGTAAATTTAAATCCAGGTTTCTGCTTGTGTCTCACACCCTGGAACACTGTTTTCAAACATCATGTGCAGAGCCACAGTATATGAGACAGACTTTGGAGAAGAGCCGCTCTGGTTGTGGAGGAGGGGGCATCTTCATCTCCCTGTGCATTCCCTCTCGCCCCTGTCTCCCCCATGGGTGGGAGGCCGGGCCATACGACCCCAGGGTCCTAGAGAACCCCAGCATGAAAGCCACCAGTTTAGACAAAGCTTGATCCACAGAGGAAGCACTAAACGTCTCCACCCGTTAGTCCTAGAGTGGAAATAACAGAGCCCCCCACTGCCCCCCCACCTGAGCATTTTCCAGACGTCAGTGGACATCAGGTTGAATTTGGGCTGACCCCGTTATATATTCTAGAACTTGCACTTCAAAATAAATCCCCAGCCTTAAATTGTTTAGCTCTTTATGGTCAGTTCATGTTTCTCTTTCATTTTTCAAAATTATTTTAAGTTCCAGTATAGTTAACACACAGTGTTATATTAGTTTCGGTGTACAATATAGTAAGTCAACAGTTCTACACATTACTCAGGGTTCATCCCGATATGTGTACTCTTAGTCTCGATCGCCTATTTCCCCCATCCTCCCGCCCACCTCCCCTCTGGTGACCATCAGTGTGTTCTCTGTAGTTACGAGTCTGCTTCTTGGTGTCTCTCTCTCTCTCTCTCTCTCATTTTTTCCTTTGCTCCTTTGTTTTGTTTCTTAAATTCCACATATGACAAATACGGTATTTGTCTTTGTCTGACTGACTTATTTCACTTAGCATCATACTCTCCAGCTCCATCCATGTTGTTGCAAATGACAAGATTTCATTGTTTTTTTATGGCTGAGTAATATTCCATTGTGTATACACCACATCTTTATCCAAGCATTAGTCGGTGGAGACTTGGGCTGCTTCCATAGTTTGGCTACTGTAGATAATGCTGCAATAAACAAACATAGGGCTGCATGTATCCCTTCGAATTCGTGTTTTTGTATTTTTCGGATAAATACCTAGTAGTGCAATGACTGGATCATAGGGTGGTTCTATTTTCATTTTTTTGAGGAGCCTCCACACTGTTTTCCCAGGGGCTGCACCAGTCACAACACGGTGCTGGAGGGTTCCCCTTTCTCCACACCCTTGCCAACACCTGTTTGATTTTTTTCTCTTTTTAAAAAAATATCCTTAGCTTCCTGGTTGTTTGGATTTGGGAATAAACATGGCTTTCTGTCTAAATATACATCAACTTTAGAAGAAACAGAATAAACATCTAACATCTAAAGAATAATTCCACATCTGTGAGGGGCCAAGATTGAAGGCTAACGCAGCTGAGGAAGTTTTTCCTTGAAGAAGAACGGAGCAAGAAATAAATGAGGGGAAGTTCTGTAAGACTCAGAGGAAAAAAGCCATTAGACCCTTTTACCAATTTCAGAATGTTGCCTCTATCTGTGTGGTGTCCAGAGACATATGCTTTAATGGCCTTTCAGATCCAAACAATAGTCAAAATGTTGTATGTCCCCAGAGACTCAAATGTTACTCCTGATTTTGTCTCCCTCACAGAGGGAAATAATCCCAAATCTGTAACTGGAAATTCTCAGATGTGGATTTGTTTCTTCCACATATGAATAGATTGTTAAATTAGATGTGAGAATTTCGAGTTGAGCATTTTTTATTTTTGTAGCACCAAACTGGATTGTTTACAGAGATATAAGGATACTTGCTACCTCCATACGAATGAGTAGAGGTTTCCAGCTTCTAACCTGCTGACTGCCTGTTTTTTTCAGTGGTGGAGGGAGCTTCCTTCATGCCCTTGGAGGGGGGCGGGGGGGACGCTCCATTGCCTAATTGTGTTCTTCTTTCCATCCTAAATTCTCTGGCATTGTCAGTGAGCGGATATCCCGGGGAGATTGCCCATTGTAGCTCCAGCCATGCCTCCTGGGGGGGGTCCTTGTGAAAAGTTCCACATTTTTTTCTGAGAATTGACTCAGAATTTGAAATTAGATGCACAAGGAGAAATGTACTGTGCACCATGTTTAAGTTGAGCTCTCATAAAAGTCGCCAAGAAAGTCCCTTCTTTGAATGTCCTCAGGATTGTTTAGTTCCACATTCCCTTGAATGCCATGAATTTTTTCTTGCTTTTATAAACAGCTTTATGAGATCTAATTCATATCCCATCCATTTCACCCAGATGAGTGTCCACGCCAGGGTTTTTGGTCTCTTCACAGAGTTGTACAACCATCAGCACAATCTAGAACTTTTCCTCACCCCAAGTGGAACCTCTGGACAATGGCTGTGATACCTGTTTTCCCCTCCGCTGACCCTCCAACAGCTCTAGTGAGCTACGAGTTACTTTCTGTCTCTACAGATTGGCCTACTTGAGGCATTTCCTATAAGTGAAATCGGTGGTTTTGTGACTGGCTTCATTCACTTACCGTCACGTTCCTAAAGTTCATCCATGTAGCAGCAGGTGTCTGTCTTTGTGGCCAGACATCTCCTTGAATGGACACAGCATGTACTCTTCACCCAGTACACAGCTGATCGATGTCTAGGTTGTTTCTACTTTCTGGCTTCTGTGATTAAAGCTGCAATGAGCATTTATGGACAAGTTTTTGAGCAGACGTATGTTTTCGTATCTCTTGGGCGTATACCTAGATGTGGGATTGCAAGAGCACATCGTAACTCTGTGCTTAAGCTTCTGAGGAGCTTCCAGACTTTTCCAAAGTGGCTGCAGTATTTGATGGAGGAGTCCAGCGGTGATGGAGGGGTCCGACACTTCTCTTGTTCACGGTTTGGATTACAGCCATCCTGGTGGGTGTGAAGTGGTATCTCACTGTGGCCGAGTTGTGTCTCCCTACTGATTGGTGGGATTGGGCATCTTCTTATGTGCTTATTGGCCGTGTCTTCTTTGGGGACATGTCTCTTCAGATCACTTGACCATTTTTACCTCTTAGGTGATTTTTTTAAATTATTGAGTTGCAAGTGTTACTTGTATATTCTAGATACGAGTCCCTTATCAGATACATTATTTGCAGGTATTTCCCCCCACTTTGTGGGTTGTCTTCACTTTCTTGATGGTGTCATTTGCAACCATTTAGCCTTAACATCTGTGTTAGCTGCCTTCTGCCATGGTTTGAGTCCCTTTGTTGCCCTTTGCAATGCTGCTTAGGCATCCAGGTTTCCATAGGGTGCTGTGTTCAGGATATATTTGAGCAGAACTAAATTATCAGTGCTACTTGTTTTTCTCATCTAATAAGGCAAGGAAGGCAAGGGGTCTCTTTAGCTTGGTTTCCCCATGGTGAACAGGTAGGCATATTTCAAAGGAATCAATTTTAACTCTCTACAAGCACTCTGGTCTCTGGGTCTCAAAAGAAATAGTGTACAGAAGGCCGAAATCTGATCTATTTTATTTATTTATTTATTTATTTTTAAAGATTTTATTTATTCATTTTGAGAGAGAGAGAGACAGAGAGAGCACAAGCAGAGGGAGAGGGAGAAGCAGACTCTCTGCTGAGCGGGGATCCCGACGCGGGGCTCGATCCCAGGACCCCAAGATCATGAACTGAGATGAAGGCAGACACCCAACCATCTGAGCCACCCAGGCACCCCTGATCTATTTTAATAGTTTGATGTCTACCATTTTATTTTCAGATAGACAGGAATTGCTGAAACTGTAGCCCTGGGCTGTACCTATAACAGAAATGTATTGAGGAATCTAACTTGGGGAGTTCCCCTTGCTCCCATCTATGGGGGCCTTGGGCTGACTCTACTTTCCTAGACATTAACCATGGTTCTGAACCTCCAGTGGGGAATCAGCCCAGAGGCTGGAGATCTGAAAATGGGTGGCAACTTTGTGTCTTAAGCTAAGTTCACCTCAACCTGCAAAGTAACAAGCTTTCTGTTTGGGTTGCCGTGTCTTGGGCAGGCTAATGCCTTTATATCTCAATCATTAGTCGTATGTTTTCATCTCAAGTCTTATCACCACAGAAAGCAACCTTTTGGTTTGTTCTTTTCAATTAAATTTGTATGCTATTTTTATTTTTCTGTCACCTCTGAAACATCCCAGTTGAATGCATAAAGGGGAGTGTGAGAGAGTTCCTGCACACACTTCTTTTTAAAATGCCACCCCCGCATGCCCTTTTACTGTTAGAATCATAGTTTATGTGTTAATTTTGTGCTATAATGTCACATCAAATTTTAAGTGCCTAGATAGAAAACATGATATTATAAGACTTAAATAGGAATATCTCATAGAGATTTATAAATGTAAATTCTGATATTCTAATTGGATTAAACCTTAACAACCAGTTTTTAAGTTCCAAGTCAGAACTTTAGGACCCCATATTGAATCTGATCTTTTAGGCTAAGTGATGACCCAGATGTTACCTTTTAAGAGCCTATAATCTAATTGAGGAGATAAGAGTAATAGTCTAGAGATCATTTTGGTGCTGTGAGATTTTATGTCCTATGTAGCATAAATCACAGTAGGAACCTACTCTGAACCTACTGTGAAACTGCAGGTTTTTGAAAAAAGGAGAGTGTCTGGGGGCAGGCGTCTTCCCTGATATGATGAACAAATGTCCAGAGACCATGCCTGTGGGCCTTTGGAACCAGGACCCAAATGCAGATAACTTGGTTGCAAGTTACAACCTCTGTGTGGGCAGAGTCTTCAGAGATAGTCTGATTGGCAGTGCTTCCAGGCAGGAGTGGGAGCATGAATGCAAGAATGGAAAGCTATGCAGGGGAGAGCAGTGTGCCCTTGGCGCCCGTGGAGGGAGGGAATGGGGCAGAGGCCCCAAGGCTATGTGGGGGCCGCGGCCCATGGAGCCCCTAGCTGATGTTCTGGACGGCACAGGCTTATAGTCTTATTCGTTGTCTTGAGTGGTATGAATAATTACTTTGCTAAAGAAAATTCAGGGGTTCCTGGGTGGCTCAGACGGTTGGGTGTCTGCCTTCAGCTCGGGTCATGATCTCAGGGTCCTGGGATGGAGCCCCACATTGGGCTCCCTGCTCAGTGGGGAGTCTGCCTCTCCCTCTCCCTCTGCCCCTCCCCCTGCTTGTGCTCTCTCTCTCTCTGTCAAATGAATAGAATCTTAAAAAAAAAAAAAATTCAGGCTTGATCGTGGTTTTCTTCCCCAGACCTCATGTGCACTGTGCTCTGAGCACATTACATGTTATGTTTGAGCCTCACAGTGCACAGCCCCGTGATGGATGCCCTTTTATTAACTTGGCCTTGCATGTGAGGCAGGGCACCATTTGTAGGTGACTTGCTGAAGGTCCACGGGCCCAAGCTCCCAGACCCCCCCATCCCAGGCTCACCTCCATCTCCGTGGCCCAGCCAGAAGGTTCTCCCATCCGCTCTGACCGAGGTCAACCATCTAATAACTGGTGGACTTAGCTCACGATTCTGCAGTCACCCCCTGTCAGGGAGCCGTGGGCCACTCTACACAGTAGCAAATGTGGAGTTCATTCCTTTATTTGCTTCTGGCCTTTTTCTTTTCTTTTCTTTTTTCTTTTCCTTTCCTTTCCTTTCTTTTCTTTCTTCTCTCTGTCTCTCTCTTTCTTTTTTTAGTTTTCCACAGGCTCACTCCAAACGACCAAATAGGTCACATGAGCAATCCTGTGTTGGGGGGAAGGTTTTAAAAGAAAGTAAGATGTTTTTCTTACTTTTTAGTGAACTGTGATGTTCCCATTTAAGTAAACTTGAAACTTCCACACACTAATTGTAAAGCAGTTATTTCCCAGACCATTTGTTCAGACCACATCTCAGTGCCAGAGCCGTCTGCACGGGGAATGTGTTAGTACACGTGTATTTTAAAATAGTGTCGCTCATAGTTAAAAACTTCACAGTGAAACAGTCTCCTCCTGGGAATGTTGTCACAGAATGTTAGTAAGAATGCAGCTTTTCTTTGTTTTATTAAATCTCTTCTTTTCATAGTAAATGTTGGCTTTTCATCCCATTTTCCTGGTGACCTTTAGAAGGGGTATGGAGGGAGAAGTGCTTAGCTGCAGCCTCACCCCTTCCAAGGGCAGTCTCCCCCCCCCCCCGGCTCTGCCTCCCAACACTGGGTGCCCCATTGACAGGTGCTGGGGGCAGGGTCCCTGGCCCCTCCACCATCCCTGACATCACATCCTGTGCGCAGGCTGAAGGAGTTCATTCGGCGTGCCGTGTGCATGGGCCCCCCCCCAGGCTCCGTGGTGGTGCTTCGGGCTGCCCAGCTCCTACCTGAGCTCCACCTGACCTTGGCTTGCCGTGTTTCAAATGGTGCCCTACCAATGACAGGTGTCGGATGCTGGGAAAATCCACGGACGGAATCCTCCCCACAACCTCTCAGAAACCCAGCTGTCCCACGGGAAAGCTCTCAGGTGTCCTGACTCCAAAAGGACACCTGCACCGTTGCTGTCCCAGTTCTATCCCATTTCAGAGTCAAATGAAGCACTGGGATCCCATGTCCGACACCAGCCCCCTGTGTCTGGGGGACGATGAACTGGGAGGGAGCCACCTGCCCCTCCCTGCGCGGTGCCCCCCCCCCCCACTAGACTGCATCAAGTTCCCGAGCAATCATGGGGAACACAGTGTTTTCTGGGAGCGCCACAGCCCACACAGGATGAGGACGGATGTGGTGGGTCTCTGCAGAGCTTCCCTTGTCCCTCAGCAGCCATGATGTGGGTCCCCGTAGAGAGATCTCAGAGACAGGGAGTTCACAGGGATGTAGAATGTTCCGTGCTTGATAACCCCGGGGCCCTTTAATCTAAGGGCTTGTCTCATCATTGCAGACAAACTTAACACTAACAACCTATGTAGGTTTCCGTGAATGTCAGCGCTTACAAACACTGAGGCCTAGTCTTCGGACAAACTCATCCAGAGAGGGAAAGCCGGATGAATTCCGAGGTGACCCTTGCTGACACAAAATGAATAAACCTTTGAGAATGTCTTTTAAAAAAAGGAAGAGAGTTTTATCCGAGCCCAAGTGAGGACAGCTGCCTGGGATACACAATCATCACAAAGAACAGGGAGCTCAGGAGAGGGAATGTGTAACACAGGGTTGTACATGTGTTCTGTTACATCGAGGCTTACAAGTCATCACAAGGAAGGACATTCCAGAAAATTACAAACTTTGTCTTGTGCTTTATGCAAGGTGGCAGGCTTCGGAGGTGTGAGAACTAAGGGAGATTTTTACTCTTATCTTTAGTTTGAAATGTTTCTTTTAGGTTATTTGCTAACAAAGCAGATGTACAATGTATGCTCAGGGCAGAAACTGCCCATGCTTTGAAGTTCGGTGAAGTCATTCTGACCTTGGGGAACATTAAAGTACAGCTTCCCTGGGAACCCAGGGGCAGGGCCCACGGACATCAAAGGTTGAAAATTGCCTTTATGACCCTGAACAACGTCTTTCTCTCCACATTCCACACTCTGGGTAAGCCCCCTGCTCTGCAGAAAACATACTCAAATTCAACAAACAGAAATATTAACTTTACTCCTTTTCCAATTTTTCTTATGTAATATTTCACACATGTATACAAATACAAATTATTGTAACAAATACATATGTCCTCATAATTCAGCTTAAGAAATAAAATGTTACTGATACAGCGAGCCCCCATCCACACCTGCCCGATCTCATTCCGGTCCATCACCCAGAGGTTGCACTTGTCCTGGATTTGATGTCGTCATCCCGGTTGATTTCTTCATGTTCCCACTGTGTATATCCCGACACTCTATAGTATTGTTTGGGGGGCTTGTGTTACACGGCCGCATCGCACGTATTCTCATGCAGCTCGCTCCATGCTACATTGATGAGGTATGTCCATGTTGATCATTTCAAGTCGGTTCCCTGTGCTTGCTTCTGTGTGGTGTTTTGCTGCCCACCATACAAACCTTTGGCAGTTCTCCTGTGGACAGGCGCTGTTGTGATTTCCTGTTTCTGTTATGAGCAGTGCCACTCTGAGGATCTGGCACATCGTTCCTTGTGCACGTGGAGGAGGGCGTTTTCTCGGGGACAGACCTGGGGCAATGCTGCTGGCTTGTGGAGCCTCTGATCTTCAACTTGACCAAATACCACCGAGTTCCCTCCAGATCGGTGTGCAGTGCACACTCCCCACTCCCCAGCCAACGATGTCCAGGGTCTCCTCATCCCTACCTGCCGCAGGGCGTCAGGGGTGAGATCTGTGTGGGAGCTGGTGACTCACTGAGGCTCTGACTCCCACTGCCGGGACCCACATGCATGGCACTCTCCTTTTCATTGATTTCTGAGAATTCTTTGCATCTTCTGGATAATAATTCAACAGTTATGTATGTTATAAATAGCATTGAGTGTGTGGCCCATCTTTTAACCTTTTTATGCAGAAGCTTTTAATTTTTATGTAGCTGAATTTATCAGTCTTTTTCTTGATGGTTTGTGCTTTCTGTGATAAGAAGTCTTCCTTACTCTGAAGTCATAAAGCTCATCTATTCTCATATAAAACTTTTAAAGTCTTATTTCTAACATTTTGACCTTTAGCTGCTCGAGATGAATTATTTGTCAAGTCTGAGATAGGAAACTGATTCTGTGTTTTGTCTTTTTTTAAATAAGATAACCAGTTTCTCAGCCCCACTTACTGGACTGGCCTTGCTTTCTGCACTCACCTTCGTGGTCACTCTCTCACATTGTAAGAGCCCCTGGAAGGATTGGGTCTATTTGTGCTCCATTTGTCTCACCTGGGCCAAAACTAACCTGTCTTATTTGCTATTGAATTAAAATAAGTCTTGGTATCCAATGCAGCAGGTCTTTCTTACCCTCACATTGTTTTTCTTCAATATCACCTTGGCTCCATGCTCCCAAAACTTTTATCTAAATATTTTATTTATTTATTTGACAGAGAGAGACACAGCGAGAGAGGGAACACAGCAGGGGGAGTGGGAGAGGGAGAAACAGGCTTCCCGCTGAGCAGGGAGCCCGACACGGGGCCCGATCCCAGGACTCTGGGATCATGACTTGAGCCGAAGGCAGACACTTAACGCCTGAGCCACCCAGGCGCCCCATGCTCCCAAAGCTTTTAGGGACAGCTAGCCATTGACATAACTCTAACCTAACTAGATTAGCTCACTTCCAAATTAAATGAGATTTTTTTTTCTTTTTGAGAGAGAGAGAGGGAGAGGTGGTGGGGAGGGACAGAGGGAGAGGGAGAGAAAGAATCTCAAGCAGACTCCCTGCTGAACATAGAGCCGGATGCAGGGCTCCATCTCATGACCCTGAGATCATGACCTGAGCCGAAACCAAGAGTCAGATGCTTAACTGACTGAGCCACCCAGAGGCCCCTAAATGCGATGTTTTATGTGGAAATGTTTTAAAAACAGTGGAGTGCTATATAGATTGAAGGTGTGGATATTCACATTGTGGAAATGTTGTGATTTATGTGGATTTAAGAGCATTTTATGTATTCCATGTATCTACAAATATGTAACTTGCTTACAAGTAGAGAAATATAATTTGATTTTTATTACTTTCCCTCTCTCATGTCATGGAGCCTGTGGGTACTCAGTAAATATTGTTTGCATGGAATCCTCAGTTGGGCTGAAGGCCAACCTGTTAGCTGTTTCTGTTTTGG
>NW_027856841.1:0-1961 GCF_054177405.1 Leptonychotes weddellii
GGGCGCCTGGGTGGCTCAGTCGGTTAAGGGTCTGCCTTTGGCTCAGGTCATGATCCTGGGGTCCTGGGATTGAGCCCCCATATGGCTCTCTGCTTGGTGGGAAGCCTGCTTCTCCCTCTCACATCCCCCTGCTTGTGTTCCCTCTCTTGCTGTGTCTCTCTGTCAAATAAATAAATAAAATCTTTTTTTTTTTTAAGATTTTATTTATTTATTTGAGAGTGAGAATGAAAGAGAGAGAGAGCATGAGAGGGGGAGGGTCAGAGGGAGAAGCAGACTCCCTGCCGAGCAGGGAACCCGATGCGGGACTTGATCCCGGGACTCCAGGATCATGACCTGAGCCGAAGGCAGTCGCTTAACCAACTGAGCCACCCAGGCGCCTCAAATAAATAAAATCTTAAAAAAAATTCTTTTAAGAAAAAGGTCAGCAATCATAAAGAAAATGAGCTAGAAATAAGAATAGATTGTTCTCAGAAAAACAA
The DNA here is from genome assembly GCF_054177405.1 of Leptonychotes weddellii. Classification (NCBI taxonomy): domain Eukaryota; kingdom Metazoa; phylum Chordata; class Mammalia; order Carnivora; family Phocidae; genus Leptonychotes; species Leptonychotes weddellii. Next base: position 480 of record NW_027856841.1, read on the forward strand.
TGAAAATGGTTTTTAAACATAGATAAGATCACCAACTTTGCTCCTAATGACAGAAATGCAAATTAAAATTACACTGAGCCCCACATTGGGCTCTCTGCTCTGCTTCTCCCTCTCCTTCTGCCCCTCCCCCTGCTCATGCTCTCTCTCTCTGTGTCAAATAAATAAATAAAATCTTTTTTAAAAATTACACTGAGTTACCATTTTTTACCTATCAGATTGGTAAAAATCCGAGTTTGACAGCATGTTCTGTTGGGAAAGCTGTGAGGAAATAGGCACTCTCATACATTGCTGATGAAGTGCAAAATAGTACAGATTCTGTGGAGGGGATTTGGCAATCGCTAGCAAAATCACATGTGCATTTACCCTTCAACAGAGCAAACCCGCTTCTAAGAACAGACCCCACAGTTGCACTGGTAAAAAAAAAATGCCAAATGATACATATGCACAAGGCTATTCATTGTAACTCTATTGTAATAGCCAAAGATTGGAAATAGGGCACGTGTCCATCAGAAGGGACTGGTTGGCTAAGTCACACAATGGAGGACCCTGAGGCCGCAAAAGGAACAAGATCACAACATACCATTGCAGAGAGATCACCCGGTGGGTTCTTCTGTGAGTAAAGCAATGTGGGTGTCCACAGTAGGCAAATCTGTAGAGACGGAAGGTAGATTAGTGGTTGCCTAACCACTGGGGCTGTGGTGGCAGAGGTGGGGTAGTGAGAGCTAAAAAGGTATGGAGTTTCTGGGGCACCTGGGTGGCTCAGATGGTTAAGCATCTGCCTTCGGCTCGGGTCATGATCCCAGGGTCCTAGGATCGAGCCCCACGTCTGGCTCCTGGCTCAGTGGGGAGCCTGCTTCTCCCTCTGCTTCTCCCTCTGCCTCTCCCTCTGCCTCTCCCTCTGCCTCTCCCTCTGCCTCTCCCCCTGCTCGTCCTCTCTCTCTCTGTATCTCTGTGCCTTGAATGAATAAATAAAATCTTTAAAAAAAAAAAAAAAGGTATGGAGTTTCTTTTTTTGAGTGATGAAAATGTTCTAAAATTTAATGGTGATGATAATACAACTCTGATCAATACTAAAAACCATTGAATTGTACACTTACATGCGTGAATTGTACAGTGTCTTATATCTCAATAAAACCATTATCAAAAAAAAGGCAAGGTGAGGGGTGCCTGGGTGGCTCAGTCAGTTAAGTGTCTGCCTTCGGCTCAGGTCATGATCCCAGCGTCCTGGGATTGAGCCCCGCGTCGGGCTCCCTGCTCAGCGGGGAGCCTGCTTCTCCCTCTCCCTCTGCCTGCCGCTCTGCCTACTTGTGCTCTCTCTCTCTCTGTCAAATAAATTTTAAAAAAAATCTAATAATATAAAAAAAGGCAAGGTGAGCAATTGTGTGTAATATGCTATTATAGGAAAGGGAAAATACATATCTATGTCATGTTACATATACATATATATGATTGAATTAAACAATGTAAGGGTAAGCAACAACA